>NW_026571473.1:38656531-38700048 GCF_026225935.1 Boleophthalmus pectinirostris
GCTTCTGTCAGACTAAAGGACACGACTGTATGTTCTTTCTGTGACAGACGACGTCACTGCAACTTTTGGATGCATAATTTGAAGAATGTATGGAAAGTGACTGAGGGCAGCTCCACTGTACGAGCTAGATGCACTTGGAGCAGCGCGTCCTGCGCACGTAGATTCAGAAAACAGGATCCATCCTATTTTTTTGACGCTCTACATGAACATAGGCACATATCCCCGTCAAAATACACAGAGCATGGATCTGTTGTTGCGTTTGTGCGTTTACCATCAGCACGTCATGCTCCTGGGGCAGATCTGTGTCGTGTGAAAGAGCCCAGACCCACAAAGACTGTTAGTGCTTTGAAATTTACTTTTGTAATCCTTGCGTTTGCCGTAAACGCCTCAGTCAAGTTTGATCGTCTTTCCCGTTGACAAACACAGAGTCAGTATGTTCCGTTAGAGCTGTCGGTGGAGTCGCCTTCGCGTTGACGTGCGGCTGTGATTTCGCGAGGTGAAGTGTGAGCAGACCTCGTCAGTCGTCAGGTGAAAACAAATCCCGACGTTTAATTGAACCCAACAGTGACGTGCGTCGTTCATCTCACATAATTTGAACAAATTCACGTTCAAGTTCTTGATTTACAAATGTGTCGTGTTCAGTTCAAAGTTCACTGAAAAATTAACAAACGTTCAGTGAACTCGTTCATGCACAACACTGCTCACAGTTTTATCCATTTTCCCTGTCAGCCAAATTTTGCCCACAATTTAATTATATGTGGCCCGCGAGTTCATATCAAACATGTATTAGAGCTGGTCCAGTGAGTACAGATCGACTATAGAGACTTTATTTATTTAAAATGTTATTGTTTTATATTCTGCTTGTTCTGGATTCAGTGTTTAAGCAAAACTATTATTAAACATTTATTTTAATAAGAAAAGGTTTAACATTACATATCTCGAAAGAAGAGAAAACACGCAGATGTTGCTGAAACTTTTCAATAAATATTTAGTTTGACCCACGACTTAGTCCCAGTTTTTAAGTTTGACCCAACGTGAGACAGACTCGACTTTGACTCTGTTTAAATCCAGACTCAGACGTCGATCTGTGAGGCGAGGTGATCACAGCCTCTTTTTTGTTTTTTTTAGCAAAGACACTTCTCACGTTAAAGAGAGTGCAGTAAGTTGAGTTTGACGTGTGTTTTAAACCGTGTGTCTCAGATGTCGTGTAACGGCGACGAGCAGCTGGAGAAGGCTCTGGAGGAGGTGCTCGACGACGACGACGACGACGATGAAGTGAAAGAGGAAAAGAGCAGCACAGAGAAGATGGAGAAACACGAGGAACCAAAGAACCAGACCCCGAGACCCTGTGCTCCAGGTAAACATCACCACACAAACACACAACACGGCGTGGCCACTCAAACTACTGAAATTATTTGACTTTTTTATTTTTATTTATTTTTTTCAGCTGTTTTGCTTTGTAGATTTTTATTTGTTTAAACTACAAATGTGTAAAAAAAAAAAATCTCAGCCTTTTCAGCAGGTCTCAAAAGATCATAAAAAATACTTTTACTTTTCCATCCTGGTCAGAAATGTAGTTGAGTAGAAAGTACAGATACCTGCACGCAGTAAAAAGTACTAAAGTAAAGTACAAATACACACGATTTATACTGTGAAATGTACTAAAGTAAAGTACAAATACATACGATTTATACTGTAAAATGTACTAAAGTAAAGTACAAATACACACGATTTATACTGTAAAATGTACTAAAGTAAAGTACAAATACACACGATTTATACTGTAAAATGTACTTCAGTAAAGTACAAATACACACGATTTATACTGTAAAATGTACTAAAGTAAAGTACAAATACACACGATTTATACTGTAAAATGTACTAAAGTAAAGTACAAATACACACGATTTATACTGTAAAATGTACTAAAGTAAAATACAAATACACACGATTTATACTGTAAAATGTACTAAAGTAAAGTACAAATACACACGATTTATACTGTAAAATGTACTTCAGTAAAGTACAAATACACACGATTTATACTGTAAAATGTACTAAAGTAAAATACAAATACACACGATTTATACTGTAAAATGTACTTCAGTAAAGTACAAAATACACACTATACTGTAAAATTAAAAGTACAATACAAATACACACGATTTATACTGTAAAATGTACTAAATAAAGTACAAAATACACGATTTATACTGTAAAATGTACTAAAATAAAGTACAAATACACACGATTTATACTGTAAAATGTACTAGTACAAATAATACTGTAAAATGTACTAAAGTACAAATACACACGATTTATACTGTAAAATGTACTTCAGTAAAGTACTACACACGATTTATACTGAATACAAAGTACAATACAAATACACATGATTTATACTGTAAATGTACTAAAATAAAGTACAAATACACACGATTATACTGTAAAATGTATAAAGTAAAATACAAATACACACGATTTATACTGTAAAATGTACTTCTAAAGTACAAATACACGATTTATACTGTAAAATGTACTAAAGTAAAGTAAATACACACGATTTATACTGTAAATGTACTAAAGTACAAATACACACGATTTATACTGTAAAATGTACAGTAAAGTACAAATACACACGATTTATACTGTAAAATGTACTAAAGTACAATACAAATACACACGATTTATACTGTAAAATGTACTAAAGTAAATACAAATACACACTTATACTGTAAAATGTACTAAAGTAAAGTACAATACACACGATTTATACTGTAAAAAAGTAAAGTACAAATACACACATACTGTAAATGTACTAAAATAAAGTACAAATACACACGATTTATACTGTAAAATGTACTAAAATAAAGTACAAATACACACTATACTGTAAAATGTACTAAAGAAATACAAATACACATACTGTAAAAACTTCAGTAAAGTACAAATACACACGATTTATACTGTAAAATGTACTAAAGTAAATACAAATACACACGATTTATACTGTAAATGTACTAAAATAAGTACAAATACACACGATTTATACTGTAAAATGTACTAAAGTAAAATACAAATACACACGATTTATACTGTAAAATGTACTTCGTAAAGTACAAATACACACGATTTATACTGTAAAATGTACTAAAGTACAATACAAATACACACGATTTATACTGTAAAATGTACTAAAGTAAAGTACAAATACACACGATTTATACTGTAAAATGTACTAAAGTAAAGTACAAATACACACGATTTATACTGTAAAATGTACTTCAGTAAAGTACAAATACACACGATTTATACTGTAAAATGTACTAAAGTAAAGTACAAATACACACGATTTATACTGTAAAATGTACTAAAGTAAAGTACAAATACACACGATTTATACTGTAAAATGTACTAAAGTAAAGTACAAATACACACGATTTATACTGTAAAATGTACTAAAGTAAAGTACAAATACACACGATTTATACTGAAGTACACTGCTTCTACTACCTCTACTACTTCTATTTCAAATATCTGGGCTGATTTCTTGTTTTTGTCCAGTTCTAAAATGTAGTGAAGTAAAAGTAAAAAGTATCCTTTAAAATGTACTGAAATAAAGTACAAATATCTATAATTTATATTGAAGTACAGTGCTTTACTTCTTTTACTTGATTACTTTCCACCACTGCAAATGTCAATATCTGGACCTGTTGGTTTATTGTTTTGTTTTGTTCCTTATTTTTCACACAATAGAGAGACAATCACCTTTGTGTTTTGTGTTTAACCACAGACTGTATCAGAAGTGTAAATAGTGTTGTAATAATCTTTCATAACAGAGGATTACAGAGTGTGTATGACTGCGTTCAGACTGCAGCCTGAAGTGACCCAAATTCGATTTTTTTGGCCCCTATGTTCCTGTATCTGATCTTTTAATGTCAGTCTGAACCACACAGATCTGACTTTTTCAAATGTGACCCAGGACACTTGGATATGTGCTCCTGAAACTGATACATATCTGATCTTTTGACATGTGACTTCAGTGTGAACGGCCAAAGTGCATTCATCCACCTACACGTTATCAACAAGACACAAACGTCACTATTCTGCGCTGAAGTAGGCAAAAATTGTTAATGAACTCTGTGTCATTGAAGTGGAGCCAAGAGTGGTGAGTGGTGATGTGCTTCATCTCCACATCCACACGTTCCTTTCAACGGACTGAACCACAAAACACCACGACCAAAAACCTCGTCCTTCTCCTTCTCAATCTCCTCCTTAAAACAAGTAAGGCTACGTTCAGACTGCAGGGCCTAACGCTCAATTTGGATTTTTTTGTGAAATTCGATGTTTTTTCGAGGTTGTTCACATTTCCAATTAAATGTGACTTGTATGTGACTCCAGTGTGAACATTAAATGGCCCAAAAGTGTCCCGCAGCGAGCGTCTCTGTGTTCAAACATGGACGCAGCATCGAGCACCTGGAGATTTTAAAGTTCCTCTCGTACCGGAGCCAGAACATGAACAACTTACTTGTTTTAAGGAGGAGATTGAGAAGGAGAAGGACGAGGTTTTTGGTCGTGGTGTTTTGTGGTGAGTGGAGATGTGCTTCACTTCAGTGACACAGAGTTCATTAACAATTTTCTCCTACTTCAGTGCAGAATAGTGACGTTTGTGTCTTGTTGATAACGTGTAGGTGGATGAATGTGACCTGACCGTTCACACTGAAGTCACATGTCAAAAGATCAGATATGTATCCGTTTTAGGTCTCAATTTGGTCTTGATGGGCCGTGGTCTCAGTGTCGGCCTTTAAAAGTCTCAGTCTTGTCTCGGTCTTGACCCTCAGAGGTCTTGGTCTTGACTTGGTCTCAGGACCCTGTGGTCTTGGACTGGTCTTGGTCTCGATTAGTGCAGCCTCGACTACAAAACTACTTAAACTACACTATAGTGCACTGTGTAACTCTTTGGTGGAGGATCCGTCACCTGCTTGTTTCTATGGAAACGTCATTGCTCTGCCTAGAATGTTCCACAGTGTGGCATTACACTGCTCTGCTTTACTGTACATTTATTCAATTACAGGTGGTTTTACAGCTCAAAAATACCTAGAAAAACAGTTATTATGACTGTGAGCGGGGTCGCCTCTCCACAGATCTGACCTGTAACTCAGTCTGGTTTGATCTAGATTGATAGAAAAGCTTTAATGCCGCACTGTGAAACATTCCAGACAAAGCAATAACATCTCCATGGAGAAAAACCTTTTGATGAACTCTCCATCAGAAAAGTTACACAAATAAAAAATCAACTTAAGTATAAAACTACTAAAGCTTTAAATGTAGTGATTTTGAACAAAACATTTTTAATTATATATTTTTTTCTAGCTGTTTTAATAAAAAAAAAACGTTTACTTTTCAGTCCAGTTCAAAAATGTAGTGGAGTAGAAAGTACACACACCTGCTCTCAAATGCAGTGAAGTAAAAGTTAAAAGTAAAAGGCACAGGCAGTACTTTTACTTCATTATGTAAAAATCTGCAAGAATAAATCAAATGTTGAGGAATAAAGTATTAGTGAAAAGTTCTGCGGTAATGCCGACTGAAGCACTTTTGAAGCGCTTTTCTACTTCGTCACTTTCTACCACAGAGCCTTTAATAGATCCATAAAAAACGGTCGCTTTAGTTCAGCGTCCACACCCAAGGCTAAACGGAGGTATCTGTGTCTTTCTGTTGTTTATTGTGTGTTTTTAGCCTCCGCGGTCTGTGTTTAACCTGCTCTCAGTGTCACAAACGGGAAACAGACACAAAGTTCATCGTCTTCTCTGTCAGTATAAATAAACAAAAGTCAAATGATTCTTTTTTCCCACAATCGCTGGAGCCGTTATTCAACCCCAAAGACGTGAGTGTTGTCGTTTGAAGGACTTAAAGACATAATATTGATAGGGCAAGTTTGTGGAGCCGATGCCAAACAAATAACGAGAAGGAGAAAGTTTGGAGATTTCTTTCCAAAACCGTGAATCCATCTCTATAAAGAATGTGGCAGACGGGAGCAAGAGACAGATTTTCCAATTGATTACGCTGCACTTTACCATAAAATATCCAAAAGGCAGCTTCACGAATGTTATTATTATTATTATTTATTTATTTTTATATATTTTATTGGTGGTTTTCAAACTCTAGAACAGGGGTCACTAACTGGTGGACCTCGGTCAGGGTCAGGGACAGGGTCAGCTCGATGTTCCTCGAATTGCGAAAGGTTTCTGTGTTCCCCGTTAAAACCGCAAGCCGTCGTCATCTCGAGTTCTCACCATGAGCTCATAAAACAGCAGCGTAAGTGTAGAAATTTACACAACTCACCGCTCATCAGCCCGGAGCAGAAGATGTGAGTTCGGGAAACGGTGATAAAGACGCAGGAGCAACTCACTGTAGCTCAAGACGAAATTGAGGTTTGGGTCCTTGGGTCTTGTGCCATCGCCGGAGCGCGTTGGTCAGCTGGTCTGGAAGCTCTGTCCTCCATGTCCTGGTTCCAGACGGGGGCGAGCGAGACTGGTGCTCAGTGGACTGGGTCTGAGCGGTTCCGTGCTGTCGTCTGTGCGCTGGTTCCGTGTGGGGAAAGTGACTACAGGTCCGGACGGGCTGCTCCTGTCCTCTGTGCTCGAGGACTGTGGCTGGTTCCGAGGTGATGCAAATCATCCGGACAGAACCGTGAGTCTGGTTTGGTTTGTTATATGTTGTTCTGAGTGGTCCATCCTCCGCACACCACTGCCCGCTTCAGCTCCTCTGAGCCCGGCCTGAACCAGAGCTGGTTCAGGACTCGAGTTTGGATCTAGTCCGACTTTAGCATTTTTCACATGAGGCTAAATGCAGTTCATTTTATAAGTTGAATCAGTTGTATAAGGCCTGTTCAGTTTAAACCAGGGGTGTTCACACTTTTTCATCATGCGAGCTACTTATAAAATGACCAAGTCAAAATGATCTACCTCATACAAAGTCAAACAAACTGCACTGAAACACTCTGTGCCCCTTTTTTGGACCCTCCCCCACAGTTTGAGAACCTCTTCTTTAAGAGAACTTCCTCTGGCACTTTACACAAAACTGTGAAAAAAGTGAAGGAAGATTTTTAAACCTGTTTTTTAAAGTTTCAAACTGGAGTTTCATTCTTTTCTGGTTTTGCAGTGATATTTACCAGCCTCTGCACGTTTACCAAACCAAACGCACATCGTGACAAACACAGATGCATTTGTCACTTTTGTTAGACAAACTTCAGCCAAATGTGGCAGTAGGTCTGTTCTGTAGATCCGCTCTATGCTGTAGACCTGCTTTGTGCCAACACTGGAACACAAATTTAGACTGGTTTTTGCTTCACGTTTGGTCTTGCTCTTCTAATCAGCCGCACTGTGGGAGGGGCTTGTGTTGGCTGTACGCAGGAAGGAGCGAGAGCGTGAAAAGGCGAGGGGCGGCGTGCTGACGTGAGGCAGATGGACAGGTAGGATGTTTAGGAAGTTGAACCTGCCCTGTGATGCACGCTGGTACACGAGGGCACACGCTGTCGCAGACGAGCCGTGCATAGGGAGCGTGTGTGTTTGTGATGCGCCGTAGAGTCTCCGCGGGTTTCAAATGAGCGCACAGGCTGCACTGAGACGCCCCACACGCTCCTGCACCCGCTACAAGTTTATTACCAACAGCAGCGGCCGGAATGAAATATGATCACACTTGTCGAGTGTCAGACCTCGAGTGAGAGACAAGACCGAGTCCAAACGCGAGTCCGAGACGAGACACGGCGATCGACTGGTAGATCGCGATCGACGTATTGAGCTCCCCTGATTTAGACTCTAAACTTTACACCGCTGTATTAATGGACCGAGGAACAAACAAACCGATCGTGACGCTGCTGAGCCGATCAAATCCGTGCATTCAAGACGATCGCAACTCTGAACACAGACACAGACAGAGGAAAGAAGATTTGAGATATGAAAGTAAACACTTGGTTTTAAGATGTACAATTTAGCCTTTTTATTTATTTTCTCAAATTTATTTTAAACTGCAGCCCTAGATATAATGTAGTCCTACTGTGTGTCCTGGACCTCTGCTTGACGAGATTTTTTCTAACCAGACCTCCTTAAATTTTAGTTCAACACTCCTGCTCTAGAATGTGAAGAAAAGGCTGAATCAGTACAGTCCTTATGAGAAGTGTGTGTGTGTGTGTTTTTTGGTGTGTGTGTGTTGTTTCCGTGAAAATGTTTGAGTCATAGCGTGTACTACGACTTCTGCTCTCGTGGCTCTATTTCAGTCGGTCGGTTTTCTAAAATGGGAAGTGTCAGAGGAACGAGAAGCGCTCCACCTTTCACTGATCCCCGTGGCGCCGCCTCAGCTTTTCAAGATGTTCTGTACATTTTGTAATAGTCGTATTTAGCAAATATTACAATGTTTCTGAGTTTGGTTTTGCTTCGTTCACACATGTTTAACACACAAACCCTGCAGATTTTGGCTGAGTTCTTCTCTCAAACTGAAAACACTATTACAAACTCCATAGACCTTCACTAGAATTATTTTGGAGATGTAGACAGACTAATAATAATTACATTTTACCGTATATTCCGCACTATAGGGCGCTCTGGATTATAAGGCGCACTGTCATTGAATGGTCTATAGGTGCGTTTCAGCTGACGTCTTTGTTATTAAAAGGCCGCGTTGCATCCTGGGAAATATTTTGGTCAGAGGCAAGAAACACGATAGTGGTCAAACACAGTGCGTAACCTCACGTATTTATCATCTGATATAAAAATGTATTGAACAGATACATATGTACTCTAGTTTATGAAACTGTTGACCTTTTTTCTGTACCATTTTTGGTTCTAAAGTTCCATCCGTTTTAAACAGACCATGTATGAAACATGGAACAAAAATTATTTCCCAAATTTCAAAGACCTGAAAATCATGTAAATAAATGGATGTATTTCATCATATCTTGTGTTATTCCATCTTTGAACTGTTGATGAAGGTACATGATTTTTCCAAAAAAATGTATTTAAAATAAAAAAAATGTTGCTTGGAAGGACTCACATATTTTAGAAATAGAAATAGTTTCCTTTCATTTTGAAGTAATATTAAAGTATTCAGAAGAAAAAAGCGACAAATGATGTAAAATCCTGCACCTTCTACTTGTTTGTACAATTCTCCCTCTGTTACTTTTCCCTCCGTTACCATGACCTTTCTTAATAAAAAATCTCATGAATCAAAAAGTAAGAGGTTTTTCAACCTAATCTTGTACCATATGGTTAGAAAACTATATGAAGCAAATATTCAAACCAGTTTGTTAAGGATATGTAAGTGAGAACCAAGAGTTATCACTGTTTGGATTTTATTGACCAAAAAGTGCTGCATATTTCATTCCCTCCGTTACCGACATGAGTTTTTAAAAAATGTTTGTCTTGAACTTGAAAGAATATGACAGGTTTAACTTGACCCTGTTGGAGTGTAACTCTTTCCTACATTCTGATACTTTACTTATTTCAATAGTTCCTCTAGTTTCTGAATAAGAGACATTTGAATGTCAAAAATCTGCCCCTGTTTCCCTCTGTTACCATTTGACCAGACCCACTTACATATACATGTACACACACGTACACACATATGTACACAATGCTGCAAGCGGAGCGGCTTTGTAGTACTAAGACACCTCAATAAATTCATATATAAGGTGCTCTGGATTATAAAGCGCGCACTCGTTTTTGATGAAATTAAAGGCTTTTAAGTGCACCCTATAGTGCGGAATATACGGTACTCAAACGTGTGTGAATGAAACAAAAACACAACTCCAGGTTTGTTTTTGAGGAGGAACATTATAAATTGGCATAAATAATTTGCAGGAGTCGATACTGGGTCATGTAGGACCTTTAAATCCGCAGGTTCAGTCGGAGGTTTGGGCCGTGGTTTGCGCTCTGTGTTTGTGCTGACTGAACACGGGGAAGTGGAGAGAGCGACTCAGCAGTGGAAGTGCCTCATTGTTCTACTTCCTGTTGGTCAAGTGTGAAACGGAGAGGTTAAATGTCACACCAGAAAAGCATCAGAAACATCCTCTGTGTGTTTCTCATTCTGGGCTTTGGGTTAAATGCTCTGATTTTGGTCGCAGTTTAGTTTAGTCTGACTCATTTTACTCACTTTTACTCATTGGAAATTTGGTCAGAGCGCCAAAGTTTGGACCCCTGGTTTAAAGGACCTGTGTCGCAGATCAGCAGCCACACTTGAGTCAGGGCAGCTGTGGCTTCAGAACTGTCTGCCTTCACCATGAGAAGGTGAATGACTTTGTGTTGTGCTTTGAGAAGGAAAGTCCAAAGAAGTAAAAATCGCACGAGGAAAAATATAGTGAAAAGGCCTTTATTTAGATGGTCAAAAGCAACATGTTTCGCCCCAACTGGTCTTCATCAGGGCTCAGTGAAGACCCATCGCCCCCTTGTGCGATTTTTACGTCTATGGAGTGTCTGGAGTCTGTTATGTTTTAAGTTTTAATCCTTTTTCCAAATGAAGCTCAAACGAAACGGTTACAGCAGCGAATCTGGAGCCAGTCTCTGTGTTATGAATAGGATTTTTCTGATGGACAAAATAGCGAAAAAAAAAAAAAAATTTTCAGGATGATGTAGAGCGGGTTAATATGAATATTTTAAGGGTGGCACGGTGGCTAGCACTTATGCCTCACAGCAAGAAGGTTCCAGGTTCAATCCCCGGGTCTCGCAGGCCTTTCTGTGTGGAGTTTGCATGTTTCTCCCGTGTCTGGGTGAGGTTCGTCTGGGCGCTAAAGTCAATTAAACACAATCAATGAACCTGCCCAGGGACGACTACTACTGGTACAATGCATCTCTCCTATTAAGGTTCATGTAAAAACATTTGTGCGCTGTCCCTGTATCAATAAAATAAATAAAAATAAAACCAAAATGACGAGGCTCAACCTGTATCTCTCCACCCCCTTCCAAGGAACTCACCAAGGGATTTCAGAATTCTATGTATTGTGGATAATAAGTAAAATTTGATTTATTACCAGTGTAAATGTATCATTTCAACTTCATGCACTGATAAATGGACAGTGGTTTATGTTTTTTAAGCATCTAACTGTTCCCTGTCTAAAGCTCATCGTGACTCTTATATTTACTCAGTTTCTTTACAACTGCTGAAATCGGCAGCTCTCTGGCATTTTTGTTTTGTAAAGGAAACTCACTGGAGAAAAAGGTTATATATAGACCCCTGAGTTACAAAGAGAGGGGCGACAAAATGTAAGTCAACTGGAGCCAGGGTCAGAAGGAGCTGGAAGAACGTCCTGCAGAACTTCTTATTTGACAGACGGCGTCCAGAGTGTTTGCTGTGTCCACTCATGTGTACTGTCTATGCTTAAAACTGTTGTTTTAACCTGTCCTCTCTTCCACAGACCCGGCACCTGCCTCTGCACCTGCCTGCCCTGCACCTGCCCCTGCACCTGCCCCAGCACCTGCCCCAGCCACGACTCCTGCCCCGGCACCGGCACCTGCCCCTGCCCCGGTCCCTGCCGTCCCAGAAGAGGACAGCGTGCAGTTTAATAAACTCTTGTATCTGGGCTGCACTTGGGTCAAAGCTCCGCGGAACGAGGCCGAGGCTCTGAGGGCCATGGCCACGCTGAGGGCGGAGAGCGCCGTGCCCATCCCCGTCACCCTGCACGTGCCCTGCGGCCCCAACGGATCAGTCAGGTACAGGCTCGCACCTGTCGAGTACAGGCTCAGGTCTGGGTCTCACAGGAACCAGGACATTAAGGGCCGTTCACATCAAAGCGTCAGAGCGTCCAGTTTCAATGTAAAGTCGATGTGGACGCGCGACTAGAGCGTCCTGCGTTTTTGCGGCGCGTCTTCGGCGTCAGCGTGTCTTGAGCGTTTTGGCGTCGACGCTCTAGACACGTGTCCAAGACCTCAGCGTCAGAAGTTGAAAATGCTGAACTTTTCGCGTCAGATGCACCGTGTCAACCAATCAGGGACGAGTATCCAGTGACCTAATGACGTTATTATCAGGAAGAAAAACCAGAGAGAGAAACACAAACATGAACGGAGAATAAATATATACACCACAATCACCGAGGGGATCAAGAGGACTAGACCAGGACTAGACCGGGACTCAGGACTACCGGGACCAGAGGACTAGACCGGGACAAGACAGAGACTAAACCGGGTGATTAGACCGGGGACCAGACCTAGGACCTGGGACCAGACCGGGACCAGACCGGGACCAGACCGGGACCAGACCGGGACTAGACCGGGACTAGACTAGGACTGATTCAGTGTCATTAGCGGAGTATAAATATACTGTATATCCGTCCCAGTCGTCGAGTCGATTTCCTCCGCTGATGTTTTATGTCATAAAAACACTAAAGTCTCTCAGTCTGGTCTGACATCGTTTCGGGAAAAGACCGGGACCGGGCTCTTGTTTCCAGGGCAACGGACGCGCGTCAAGTATTTTTCTCCCGTTCGTCCACGGCGTCAAAGACGCTCGTCGGGGGCGTCTAAACTCAAATGCAAAGGCTCCACATAGAGACGTCCAGGCGTTTTTTGAGGCTTTGGTGTGAACGGCCCTTCAGTCTTTCAGTAACCTCAAAACTTAGACGCAATAATGATTTATTTGAACAAAATAAACACAAAGGAAACGGGAAACTGATCTGGGCGTTTTTCCCACTCGTCTGTAAAGATGTAAATATGTAAATGAACCTCCAAAAAGTGACATAATGCATCTTTAAATAAGCTGTGTCTTTTTACGTCTCGGTGTTTAGTTGAACAGAAGTGACAGTGGAAGTTCACAAAGGAAGTGCTGCTTGTGTGTGATAAACTGTAGAGTCACGGTGGTTTTGTGGCGTGAGACTCGTTTGTCAAAGGAACACGAGTTTGCTCAAAAAACAGCTTTAGTTTTTACTTTTAGCCATCATCTTTTTCCATTTTATTGATACTTTAAAGCTGATATCATCAACCAGGTCTAATCTAGGACTAAACCAGGTTGCGAGAGTCCTTTTTAAGATTTGAGCACTGAAACTGGTCACGTGACGCTCATTCTGCTTTCTGATTGGAGAATCATCTTGAACCAAAACACCAAATTATTACATAAACAACTCGGCTTCATGTCCAATGTTTTTGTGATTTAAGAATAAATCAGAATTACAATATTTACCAGTAAATAACCTTATATCTGGAGACACAATTGCCACGTTTACATGATTTAATTCTGAATAAAAATAATTTAATTCTGAATAAAAATTAATTCCGTTTTAAAAAGACCGTGTAAACACTTGAAACATGAAAATGATTATTAGGAATTAAACTTAATTCCGAAGTAAATGGGTGGTTTATTTCGATTTTAAAGCCGTTTTAATTCATTCCTGGATCATGTAAACGTTTATTCTTCTTAAAAATAATCCCGGTCGTTCAGTTCGTGCTCGTTGCGTCGCCCTTCGATCCGGCTCCACCAGTCCTGGCTTCAGACTTTCCTCCACGTCTCTAACACGCCCCAATAAATTCATATATAAAACGCTCTGGATTATAACGCATGCACTTGTTTTTTGATGAAATTAAAGGTTTTTAAGTGCGCCCTATAGTGCGGGAAATACGGTAAATAAAGACGATTTAACGAGTTTTCCGTGTGAACCTCATTTTGGATTTATTATTTTAGTTTAAACTCAAAGGAGAATATTTTAATTCCAAACTATTTAATTCGGAATTAAAAAACATCATGTTGGTTTTAGTCCTGGTTTGGACCTGGTTTAGACCTGGTTTTAGACCTGTTTTAGACCTGGTTTTAGTCCTGGTTTAGACCTGGTTTAGACCTGGTTTTAGTCCTGGTTTAGTCCTGGTTTTAGTCCTGGTTTTAGTCCTGTTTTAGTCCTGTTTTAGTCCTGGTTTAGACCTGGTTTAGACCTGGTTTAAGTCCTGGTTTAGTCCTGGTTTAGTCCTGGTTTTAGTCCTGGTTTAGACCTGGTTTTTAGTCCTGGTTTAGACCTGGTTTTAGTCCTGGTTTAGACCTGGTTTTAGACCTGGTTTAGACCTGGTTTTAGTCCTGGTTTAGTCCTGGTTTAGACCTGGTTTTAGACCTGGTTTTAGTCCTGGTTTTAGTCCTGGTTTAGTCCTGGTTTAGACCTGGTTTTAGTCCTGGTTTTAGTTTTAGTCCTGGTTTTAGGTTTAGTCCTGGTTTAGTCCTGTTTTAGTCCTGGTTTAGTCCTGGTTTAGTTTAGACCTGGTTTTAGTCCTGGTTTAGTCCTGGTTTAGACCTGGTTTAGTCCTGGTTTAGTCCTGGTTTAGCCCAAAATGTGAAAACAGTAAAATCCCTCTGTTTAATCCATTTTTTCAACAAAGTAACTGTAATCCAATTCCCACTCACTGAAACAGTAACTGTAACTGAATACAGTTACTCATCATTTGTACTCTGATTACTCCGGTACATGTAATCTGTTACTCCCCAACACTGACTGTGACAAAAACGATATATTTTTGATTTTGAGGAGTTTACTGTCTAATTTTTCTGCTTGTTTCTACGGAGACGTCGTTGCTCTGCCTGAAATGTCCCGCAGTGTGACTTTAAACAGCTCTACTTTACGTTTATTCAATCACAGGTGGTTTTAAAGCTAAAAAAAAACCTAAAAAAAACCCATGGCTTCTGACTGTGAGCGGGGCGGCCTCTCCGCAGATCTGACCCGGTAACCTGTGGTGTTTTTTGTAGGATCGTGGAGCAGGCGTCGGGCACAGAAATCGCCTCCTTCCCCATCTACAAAGTGCTGTTCTGCGCCCGGGGGAAAGAGGGCGCCGTGGAGAGCGACTGCTTCTCCTTCACCGAGAGCTACAGGAGCTCAGAGGACTTCCAGATCCACGTGTTCTCCTGCCAAATCAAGGAGGCTGTAAGTCCGGGTTTAGTCCAGGTTTAGTCCGGGTTTAGTCCTTGTAGTCCTGCTGTAGTCCGGGTTTAGTCCTGGTTTTAGTCCTGGTTTAGTCTTGGTTTAGTCCTAGTTAAATTCTGATTTAGTCCTAGCTTAGTCCTGTCTTAGTTCTGTTTTAGTCCTGTTTTAGTCCTGGTTTAGTCCTTGTTTAGTCCTTGTTTAGCCCTGGTTCAGTCCTGAGTTAGTCCTGAGTTAGTCTTGATTTAGTCCTGGTTTAGTCCTGGTTTAGTCCTGATTTAGTCCTGGTTTAGTCCTGATTTAGTCCTGGTTTAGTCCTTGTTTAGTCCTTGTTTAGCCCTGGTTCAGTCCTGAGTTAGTCTTGATTTAGTCCTGGTTTAGTCTGGTTTAGTCCTGGTTTAGTCCTGATTTAGTCCTGGTTTAGTCCTGATTTAGTCCTGGTTTAGTCCTTGTTTAGTCCTGGTTCAGTCCTGAGTTAGTCCTGGTTTAGTCCTGGTTTAGTCCTGTTTAGTCCTGGTTCAGTCCTGAGTCCTGTTTAGTCCTGTTTAGTCCTGATTTAGTCCTGGTTTAGTCCTTGTTTAGCCCTGGTTCAGTCCTGGTTCAGTCCTAAGTTAGTCCTGATTTAGTCCTGGCCTACTCCTGTCTTAGTCCTGGTTTAGTACTGGTTTAGTCCTGATTTAGTCCTGGTTTAGTCCTGATTTAGTCCTGGTTTAGTCCTGGTTTAGTCCTTGTTTAGTCCTGGTTCAGTCCTGATTTAGTCCTGGCCTACTCCTGTCTTAGTCCTGGTTTAGTCCTAGTTTAATCCTGGTTTAGTCCTTGTTTAGTCCATATTTAGTCCTGTTTTAGTCCTGGTTTAGATCCACGTTTTCTCCTGTAAAATCAAAGATGCTGTGAGATTTGGAATTTTTAAAACAAAAAAAATCCAAATCTCACCTCTGCTGCAGTCAGTGCTCGCCAGAAAATCTCCAACTATTTATTGATTGATTGATTGGCTGATTCATTTATTTATTTGTTTCCTCTTTGTTCAACCTAAACAAAGACCATTTAACACATCAGTATGAACTTACAGGAGACAAACAGCAGATGGCGCCGTTGTTCTTTGAGTCAGTAAACCTGCTCTGCTCTCGTCTTTGTAACAGGATTAAAAGATCTTATTGTGTGTAATTAATTATATTTCCAGGTTAAGCGGCGCGGGTCTGCGGGTCTGCGGGCGTGTGGGCGTGTGGGCGTGTAATGTGAATAATAATGAGGCTAGTGTTTGAAAACATCGCGCTGGGGGTGTTCTACATGGGTTTCTGTGTATTCTGTGTGTTTCAGGAGTTGCCATGGTGACACGAGGAGCGCATTAGTAAACACACCGTCCACGTTTACAGGGTGGATTTGTGATTCTGAGTTAATTGTTCTGGTTTAGTCCTGGTTCAGTCCTGGTTTAGTCCGGGTTTAGTCTTGGTTTAGTCCTAGTTTAGTCCGGTTTTAGTCCGGTTTTAGTCCGGGTTTAGTCTGGGTTTAGTCTGGGTTTAGTCCTGGTTCTGTCTTGGTTTAGTCCTAGTTTAATTCTGATTTAGTTATGGTTTAGTTCGGGTTTTGTCCAGATTTATTCCTGGTTTAGTCCGGGTTTAGTCCTGGTTCAGTTATGGTTCAGTCCTGGTTCAGTCCTGGTTCAGTCCTGGTTCAGTCCTGGTTCAGTCCTTGTTCAGTCCTGGTTTAGTCCTGGTTTAGTCCTGGTTCAGTTCTGGTTCAGTTCTGGTTCAGTTCTGGTTCAGTTCTGTTTCAGTCCTGGTTTAGTCCTGGTTTAGTCCTGGTTTAGTCCGGGTTTAGTCTGGGTTTAGTCTTGGTTTTGTCCTGGTTCAGTTGTGGTTTAGTCCTGGTTTAGTCTTGTTTTAGTCCTGGTTTATTCCGGGTTTAGTCCGGGTTCAGTCCTGGTTCAGTCCTAGTTTAGTCTGGGTTTAGTCCGGTTTTAGTCCGGTTTTAGTCTGGGTTTAGTCCTGGTTTAGTCCTGGTTTAGTCCGGGTTTAGTCCTGGTTTTAGTCCTGGTTTAGTCCTGGTTTAGTCCTGTTGGTTAGTCCTAGTTTAGTCCTGGTTTAGTCCTGGTTCAGTCCTGGTTTAGTCCTGTTTCAGTCCTGGTTTAGTCCTGGTTTAGTCCTGGTTTAGTCCTGGTTCAGTCCTGGTTTAGTCCTGGTTCAGTCCTGGTTTAGTCCTGGTTTAGTTCTGTCTGAAAACTCACGAAAAAATAAAAAAAATGGATTTAAAGGGCAACAATATCAGGAGCCTGTGATCAGTCCGAGCGTTCATGGTCTTTTTTCTTTTTTCCAAAACGTGGTCATCGCTTTACCCGTAATGTTCCGCAGTGTGACTTTAAACAAATCTCAAAAACACCTAGAAAAACACACATTCTGACTGTGAGCGGGGGTCGCCTCTCCACAGATCTGACCTGGAACTTGACCTAGTTTAGAGTAGAAATGTTTAATGCCGCAGTGCGAAACATTCCAGACCAAACAATAACATCTCCATGGACCCTGCACCAGAAAAGTTACACAATACACCTTTAAAATCTGTCAGAATAGTGATGTTTCTAGGCTTTTGTGCGCTACAGAAATGGAAAACTGTGATTATATTTCTGTTTTTTTGTTTTTTGTTTTTTCCGTTCAGGTCAGTCGGATCTTGTACAGTTTCTCCACGGCTTTCCGGCGTTCGTCTAAACCCGCGGACTCGGTGGACCAGCCCCACAGCGCCCCCTCTGACAGCGACCTGTACCACTTCACCGTGACTCTGGACATCAAGGAGGACGACGGGAAAGGAAACTACAGGTACTAAAGACCAGTGTGACCAGTGCATGAACGAGTTCAAAAGAACACGTTCATTTTTCAGTGAACTTTGAACTGAACGCAACACTTTTGTAAATCAAGAACTTGAACGTGAATTTGTTCAAATTATGTGTGATGAACGACGTACGTCACTGTTGGGGTTCAGTTAAACGTCGGAATTTGTTTTCACCTGACGAGTGTCGATCTGCTCGAACTTCACCTCGCGAAACCACAGCCGCGTGTCAACGCGAAGGCGACTCCACCGGCAGCTTTAGTGGAACGTACGGCTCTTGTGTCTCTCAATGGGAAAGTCAATCAAACTTGACTGGGCGCGTTTAGCTGCTTGTATTTACCTTCTGTACAGTCTGACCACGGCAAACGCAAGGATTTCAAAAGTACATTTCAAAGCACAAATGAACAGTGTATGTGGATCTGGGCTCTTTCACATGATCCACAACTGCCCAGGGAGACAATGTGCTGATGGTAAACGCACAAATACAACAATAGATACATGCTCTGGATTTTGACGGGGATACGCGCCTAAGCTCGTGTAGAGCGTCAACAAATAGGATGGATCCTATTTTCTGAAATCTACACGCACAGGACGTGCTGCTCCACGCGTATTATTTTACTTGGTACAAATATCAGTAACGCGCGTCACAATGCTTTTTTAACCTGGATTGAAATGGTGGGTTTTTCGTTTTTCTTCATACAAATTTGCTAAAATCACCGCGATATCAGCAGCGGTGAAACACGGGAGGTTCACCTGCGTAAACCGTGATCCTGAGCCAAAGGACCGACGCAGAAGCCCACGCTCCACCGAGATAAACGCAGCTGACGCACGACCACACTCGGGTTCACTCAGGGGCGGTCCTAGATTCCAAGTTCTAGTCCAGGATTAGTCCTGGTTTAGTCCTGGTTTAGTCTTGGTTTAGTCCTGATTTAGTCCTGGTTCAATTCTGGTTTAGACCTGGTTTAGTCCTGTTTTAGACCTGGTTTAGTCCTGGTTTAGACCTGGTTCAGTTCTGGTTTAGACCTGTTTTAGTCCTGTTTTAGACCTGGTTTAGTCCTGGTTTAGACCTGGTTCAGTTCTGGTTTAGACCTGTTTTAGTCCTGGTTTAGACCTGGTTCAGTTCTGGTTTAGACCTGTTTTAGTCCTGGTTTAGACCTGGTTCAGTCCTGGTTTAGTCCTGGTTTAGACCTGGTTCAGCTCTGGTTTAGTCCTGGTTTAGACCTGGTTCAGCTCTGGTTTAGTCCTGGCTCAGTTCTGGTATAGACCTGGTTTAGTCCTGGTTTAGACCTGGTTTAGACCTGGTTTAGTCCTGGTTTAGACCTGGTTCAGTTCTGGTTTAGTCCTGGTTTAGACCTGGTTCAGTTCTGGTTCAGTCCTGGTTTAGTCCTGGTTTGGACCTGGTTCAGTTCTGGTTTAGTCCTGGTTTAGTCCTGGTTTGGACCTGGTTCAGTCCTGGTTTAGTCCTGGTTTAGTCCTGGTTCAGTTCTGGTTTAGTCCTGGTTTAGTCCTGGTTTAGACCTGGTTTAGACCTGGTTTAGTCCTGGTTTAGTCCTGGTTTAGACCTGGTTTAGTTCTGGTTTAGTTCTGGTTTAGTCCATATACGGCACAAAAGTTCAGCATCTTAACAGTTCTTTTGGTGAGATTAAATTAAAAGTGCTGCAACAGTCGTGTCATGTTTTACATTTTAAATACAGTCATATTGTAATGTAACTAATGACTCTGAAATGACAGTAACAAGTCATAAATAAAACATTCACAGTTTTAAAGTCACTTGTCCAACAGTGGATCTTGTAAAGTTGTTGTAAACTAGAAGTCAGTTTGAAAAATAAATGCAGCCTTTCATTTACAGATCTCATCTAAATATAAAATGAACTGAACTTTGAACTAGTTCATGAAAAGTGTGAACTTGCACAACACTGCTAAAGACACACGAGTTCACGGTTCAAATAACGACGTAACTTCAATAATTTACACTGACACTGTTTTATATTTTCATGATTCTGAAATTTCAAACTTGATTTTGATGCTCAGGAACAGATTTGATACTCGATACTGATTCTGATACCATGATGAAAATAAAAAACACATTTTATTTAGACCCCTCAGTGATCCAGGTCTAAACCAGGTCTAAACCAGGTCTAAACCAGGTCTAAACCAGGTCTAAACCAGGTCTAAACTAGGACTAAACCAGGTCTAAACAGGACTAAACCAGGTCTAAAACTAGGACTAAACCAGGTCTAAACTAGGTCTAAACCAGGTCTAAACCAGGTCTAAACTAGGACTAAACCAGGTCTAAACCAGGTCTAAACCAGGTCTAAACCAGGTCTAAACTAGGACTAAACCAGGTCTAAACTAGGACTAAACCAGGTCTAAACTAAACTAAACCAGGTCTAAACCAGGTCGAAACCGGGTCTTAACTAGGTCTAAACCAGGTCTAAACTAGGTCTAAACCAGGTCTAAACCAGGTCTAAACCAGGTCTAAACCAGGTCTAAACTAGGACTAAACCAGGTCTAAACCAGGTCTAAACTAGGACTAAACCAGGTCTAAACTAGAACTAAACCAGGTCGAAACTAGAACTAAACCAGGTCGAAACCGGGTCTTAACCTGGTCGAAACCAGGTCTAAAACCTGATCCAAACCAGGTCTAAACCAGGTCTAAACCAGGTCTAAACCAGGTCTAAAACAGGTCGAAACGGGTCGAAACCGGGTCGAAACCAGGTCAAAGCCAGGTCGAAACCTGAGCTAATCTGGGTCTAAAATGGGTCTAAGATGGGTCTAAACCAGGTCTTAACCAGGTTATAGCCAGATCAAAGCCAGGTCTAAACCAGGTCTAAACCAGGTCTAAACCAGGTCGAAAATGGGTCTAAAACAGGTCTAAAACAGGTCTAAACCGGGTCTAAACTAGGTCGAAAATGGGTCTAAACCAGGTCTAAACCAGGTCTAAACCAGGTCTAAACCAGGTCTAAAACAGGTCTAAACCAGGTCTAAACCAGGTCTAAAACAGGTCTAAACCAGTCTAAACCAGGTCCATGCGTGTATACTTGTCTCTGTGTTCTTATACTTGTTCTGATACACCTCAAGATCGTTCTAAAGACATTCAGGAAAGGTCATTTTTTTTGTCCTTTGAATTGGGCGTTTTTAGTATCGATACTTGTGAAAAATGAGGATCTAGTTTTGATACTAGTTTTAGTATCGATTAGTGTCTGATTTCGATACTTTTGACAACCCTGTGACTGACTTTAACAGACAGACAAATATCTTATGAAATGGTCCTTACTAGATCATCCCTATTACTGATTTAGTCCTGGTTTAGTCTTGGTTTAATTCTGGTTTAGTCCTGGTTTTGATCCACATCTTTGAAACACAAAAATCTTCTTACATGTTCCCTGTTACTTTGTACTTGTGTTGTTCGAGTCCTTGTGTGTTACTTTGGTCTTTCTCTGCTCCTCAGTTCGGTGCCTAAAGATCGTGACAAGTTCTACTTCAAACTGCGTCAGAGCGTCCAGAAGAAAGTGATCGTGTCCGTTCAGCAGACGACCAACAAAGAGCTGGGCGTCGAGAGGTAAACAAACCAGACGAGACTAAGGCCATTTTCACTCACGTTAGTAGACAGACCCAGATTCACCTGCGCAGACAGACCAAGACTCGCCTGCGCAGACAGACCAAGACTCAAGACTCGCCTGCGCAGACAGACCAAGACTCAGACAGACCAAGACTCACCTCGCAGACAGACAAGACTCAAGACTCGCCTGCGCAGACAGACTAAGACTCAAGACTCACCTGCGCAGACAGACCAAAGACTCACCTGCGCAGACAGACCAAGACTCAAGACTCACCTGCGCAGACAGACCAAGACTCGCCTGCGCAGACAGACCAAGACTCACCTGCGCAGACAGACCAAGACTCACCTGCGCAGACAGACCAAGACTCAAGACTCACCTGCGCAGACAGACCAAGACTCACCTGCGCAGACAGACCAAGACTCGCCTGCGCAGACAGACCAAGACTCAAGACTCACCTGCGCAGACAGACCAAGACTCACCTGCGCAGACAGACCAAGACTCAAGACTCACCTGCGCAGACAGACCAAGACTCACCTGCGCAGACAGACCAAGACTCACCTGCGCAGACAGACCAAGACTCAAGACTCACCTGCGCAGACAGACCAAGACTCAAGACTCACCTGCGCAGACAGACCAAGACTCAAGACTCACCTGCGCAGACAGACCAAGACTCACTGCGCAGACAGACCAAGACTCAAGACTCACCTGCGCAGACAGACCAAGACTCACCTGCGCAGACAGACCAAGACTCAAGACTCGCCTGCGCAGACAGACCAAGACTCGCTGCGCAGACAGACCAAGACTCACCTGCGCAGACAGACAAGACCAAGACTCACCTGCGCAGACAGACCAAGACTCAAGACTCACCTGCGCAGACAGACCAAGACTCAAGACTCGCCTGCGCAGACAGACCAAGACTCAAGACTCACCTGCGCGCAGACCAGACCAAGACTCACCTGCGCAGACAGACCAAGACTCAAGACTCACTGCGCAGACAGACCAAGACTGCCTGCGCAGACAGAGACCAAGACTCACCTGCGCAGACAGACCAAGACTCAAGACTCACCTGCGCAGACAGACCAAGACTCACCTGCGCAGACAGACCAAGACTCAAGACTCACCTGCGCAGACAGACCAAGACTCAAGACTCACCTGCGCAGACAGACCAAGACTCGCCTGCGCAGACAGAGCAAGACCAAGACTCACCTGCGCAGACAGACCAAAGACTCAGACTCACCTGCGCAGACAGACCAAGACTCACCTGCGCAGACAGACCAAGACTCAAGACTCACCTGCGCAGACAGACCAAGACTCGCCTGCGCAGACAGACAAGACTCAAGACTCACCTGCGCAGACAGACCAGACTCGCCTGCGCAGACAGACCAAGACTCAAGACTCACCTGCGCAGACAGACCAAGACTCGCCTGCGCAGACAGACCAAGACTCAAGACTCGCCTGCGCAGACAGACCAAGACTCGCCTGCGCAGACAGACCAAGACTCACCTGCGCAGACAGACCCAGACAGACCCAGACTCACCTGCGCAGACAGACCAAGACTCAAAACTCACCTGCACAGACAGACCAAGACTCGCCTGCGCAGACAGACCAATATTCACCTGCGCAGACAGACCAAGACTCAAGACTCAAGACTCGCCTGTGCAGACAGACCAAGACTCAAGACTCGCCTGCGCAGACAGACCCAGACTCACCTGTGCAGACCCAGGCCCTTTTGGACAGTTCTTGTTCTCGACACCTTAGCTGAGCAGAACTTTGTTCATCAGTTCGGCAGCACTGTCCGACGTCTTTGCTCTGATTGGTTATTTATGTGAGGACATGGTTTATCTACTTCCTCACCGGGTGGATGTTTTTGAATCACAGCTAGAGGAAATTATGAAAAAATACAAACATCTGTACGACACGACGCTCAGTGACGATAGAGACGTCAAATGGCAAGAAATTCATGGAGGGAGATCACGGACATTTTAGGCTCGGATGAAATTTCGGTGTAGAAAAGTTAAGCGTAATTTCCGTGAGAAGTTTGCGAAATCCAAAAGTCGGGTCACCAAAAAAAAAAAAGAGTGGTCAGGCTGGAGGACTAAAAGAAATGCGGGGCAGAGGTAGGGGGGGCGGGGCAGAGCGAGGGGGGCGTGGCAGAGCAAGGGGGCGGGGACAGAATGAGGGGGGCGGGGCAAAGCGATTGGGCGGGGCAATTCAGCAGCAGAACATCTTGTGAAGTATAAAACATCAGAGCTTCTACAAACTTTGTTCTTGTTCTTATCGCCTCAAGAACAAGAACAAAGGTCTTATGTTCTGATGAAGTATGAATAGGCCTTAAAAACCAGGACTAAGTTTGATGTTTTGTATAACGTTACCTTTTAGTGAAATGAGTCGTCTACGAATACGAAAATAACCAGGATGTAGTAGAAAATAACCAGTTTTATTTTTAATGGCAGTCCTTAAAGATTGCCTTGCCTGAAGTGTTCGACGTGGCCTAAAATTTATCTGTCTCCATGGAAACAAGACAATGACACCACCGGGCCAAGTTCAGTGAAATGAGTGTAACCCGCCCGGTGCGTGTGTGTGTGCGGCGTTTGCAGTAATGGTCCATAGGTGTTTTTCCTCACGGTCGTCCCCGCGGAGGCCGTGTGCAGTCTCTCATTCGTGAGGCAGCGGGGCGCCTTTAAACTGGGTCACGTTCACTCCTGCGCTCGCTCACCCCCGCCTCCCTCACCTCCCTCACCTCCAGCGCAGCGTCTGTCCTTTTCACATCCACGCCGTCAGCACAAACCCGCCTCTGTTTGGACCAGAATCTGCTGAGAATCCAACCTGCAGTTTGATAAATGCGCCTTTAACCCCGCCGCCTTGTTAAATTTGTGTATCTGAAGGAACATTTATCACGACAGCTTTGGCCGCGGTTGTTCGATTGCCGTGGAAATTCACACGGAGATGTGTTTTTACAACATTTTAGACATATGTGAATTTCATCCTGATTGGACAAATTTTGGGGATGTGAGAAGGTTTATATTCACTCAGCGTGTTTCGGAAATGTGTGTTTCCATTGACTTCCATTATAAACTCTATTATTTGACCCCTGCTCTAAAAATCAAGCTGAAAATAATTTTTGGTGCATGTTTTAATTTTTCTGGAGTAAAATCAATGAATTTTAGTTAAAATGATGTTTTTCCAAAATTGACCAACATTTAGCCCCTCCTCCCTCACTTCTATTGTGGCTCTTTATGAAAAATAGTCACTTCTGAAAAATTTATATATAGAAACAAGGACTTTTTTTTTTCTCTTTTTCACCAAAAATAGATCAGATAAGTTGGTAATGAGTAGCTCTTCAAGTCTGAGTAATTAGAGTGAAAAAAATATTTGAAGGGGGCATTTGAATAAGAGGCCTGTATATGCGTCTATATAGAAATATGTGTATCTGGAGGTATATTTATTACGACGACTTTGGCTGTGGTTGTTCAGTTGCCGTGGAAATTCACACAGAGATGTGTTTTTACAGCATTTTAGACATATGTGAATTTCATCCCAATTGGACCAATTTTGTTGACGTGAGAAGTTTTGTAGTGTGTTTCGGAAATGTGTGTTTCCATTGACTTCCATTATAAACTCATTAATTGACCCCTGCTCTAAAAATCAAGCTGAAAATAATTTTTGGTGCAAGATTGACTTTTTCTGGAGCAAACCAATGAATTTTAGTAAAAATTATATTTATGAAATTGACCAACTTAGCCCCTCCCCCCCTCACTTCTATTGTGACTCTATATGAAAAATAGCCACTTGTGAACATTTGATCCTAGAAACAAGGGCAGATTTTTTTTTTTTTTATTTTTCATCAAAAATGGATCGGATAAGTTGGTAATGAGTAACTCTCCAAGTCTGAATAGTTAGAGTGAAAAACATATTTTAAGGAGGTATTTGAATAAGAGGCCTGTATATGCGTCTATATAGAAATATGTGTATCTGAAAGTACATTTATCATGATAACGTTGGCTGTGGTTGTTCGATTGCTATGAAATTTCACACAGATGAGTATTTTTACAGGGTTTTAGACATATGTGAGTTTCATCCCGATGGGACTTGTTTTGGCAGTGTGAGACGTTTTGTAGACACTGAGCGTGCTTCAGAAATGTGTTTATCCATTGACTTCCATTATAAACTCATTATTTGACCGCCTCCTTTTTAATCCCTAAAAACGCCGTCACCGTCTAAACAAAAGGCACTTCCGATAAATTATTTTTTTAACCATTTTTACCTATGGGCATTCTCGTGTAAACAGCCCTTCAGTCAGTTTGTTTGTACTCGTACGTGTCTGACTTTGTTTGTGTTGAGACACTTGGTTAGTTTAGTTTAGTTCTGTTTTGTGTCCACTTGTTTTGTCACTCGATTCTGTTTGCGGGTTTATGTGGTTTTACTTTGGGACACTTGT
The DNA here is from genome assembly GCF_026225935.1 of Boleophthalmus pectinirostris. Lineage (NCBI taxonomy): Eukaryota > Metazoa > Chordata > Actinopteri > Gobiiformes > Gobiidae > Boleophthalmus > Boleophthalmus pectinirostris. The sequence continues at coordinate 38,682,222 of NW_026571473.1, forward strand.
GATTCAGTTTTGTTGTGTGTCCCTTAGTTTAGTCACTCGTTTTTGTATAAGCCTACGTCTTTTTTGGCACAAATCTCGTTATATGTAATCCTGTTTGTTATTCTGTTTCTTCGGCTACGTTTATATGGCGACGATCCGAACTGAAGACGCAAAAGTGGCGTCGCGTCTTCACTTTTTATTCCGCGTTTAGACGAGCGTTTTCGTGAGGAAATCTGCGTGTATACGGCGATGCAAAAGTGTGTGGAATTTGATTGTGTATGCATGCCAGGCAGCTCGGTGGTGATGTTTGTGACATAAACATGTACGTGACCTGAGCAGATCTGACCAGAGTTTTGCGTCTTGGGCAGTGTAAACGGAAACACTACGGCGGAGCGTGTTCAACTTTTCCACTCTGGAGGGTGGTTTCAGATTTTTACGTTTTTAAGCCCCGAAAACGCCGTCACCGTCTAAACGAAAGACACTTCCCATAAAATATTTTGTCGTTTTTACCCGCAAGTGTTCTCGTGTAAACAGGCCCACAGTTTGTTTGTACTAAAACGTGTCTGACTTTTGTTTGTGTTGAGACAATTGTTTAGTTTAGTTTAGTTCTGTTTTGTGGTCTTTTATTTTATCACTTGATTGGGTTTATGTGATTTTTATTTTTATTTTTTTGGGACACTCGTTTTTTTTAATAAGCCTACGTGACTTGTTTTTGGCACAAATCTCGTTATATGTTAATCCTGTTATTTTCTTTCTTAGTTTATGTTATTTTATGTACATATTTTAACAAGTTTTATTAATTTACACTTTTGCTTTCCTGTTATTTAAACATGACTTAATTTATACCATTTTCCACTGAGCGGGGTTGTAACATGGAGTTTAAAAACACAGTGGAGCATGAAGAACTCGGCCTAAATCTGCAGAGTTTGAGTGTTAAATGTGTGTGAATTGAAACTCCAGGTCTGAGAAAACGTACAATAAATCAGAAAATACGGGCCTTTAAAATCCCAAGGACAAGTTTTGTGAAGTAAATGTAATCTTACGTAATTCACTGTCAGCCTGCCGTTCCCTCAGCGAGCAGCAGGGGGCGCCTCCGCTCTGACACAAAAAGCCCCCACGGTCGACTCTTAAAAACGACTTCTCCTCTCCTTTTCTTTGCGGAGCTCGGAGAAAACCTCGAAAAGCGTCTGAACTCGGGTGACAAACGGCCCGAAGCTGTCACGAGTTTCAGCTGAATAAACGCTCCCACCGGCCTCATGTGGCTCCGCGCTTTTAAAAAATAATAAAATAAATATCGAAATGACACAGTTCTGGCAGTGTGAATAATGTTCAAAAAGTAATTTCCAGGTTTTCTGCTTAATAAGTGACTCCGAAAGTGACATGAACAGAAGTGTTTTCAAGTGTTAATGAGTCAAACACAAAGCGCAGAAGAAAACCAAAATAACCACGATTTTTTATTTTTTTTTTTTACAGTACAGTTTTATTTTTAACGACGTTTTCTGGTGGAGGGTTTTTGCCGTTACTTTGTCTGAAATGTTCCGACATATGGCGTAAAATCTGTCTCCGTGGAAACGAGAACCACCAGGCCAGGTTACAGGTCAGATCTGTGGAGAGGCGACCCCGCTCACAGTTAAAATACATGTTTGTTGACGTATTTTTGAGCAGGAAAATGTTCGTAATTGAATAAATGCGAGAAAAATACAGTTAATGCCACACTTTGGAACATTACAGACAGATCAGTAACATCTCCACGGGGACAAGCTCTTCATTATGGTGTTTTTTTAATTCCAAATTAATTGTTTGGAATTAAAATACTCCCCTTCCAGTTTCGAGTTTGTTTCATTTGTTTTTCAAAATAAAAACGAAAATAAGAAAACAAAAAAAACTAATAGTTTCTTCATTATTTGTCTCCAAATCCAAAATGAAAAAACAGATAATGATTTGTTTTTTTTAGTTTTCAATTTTGTGTTTAAATGAAAAATGGAAAAACTAAACCAGGACTGAACCAGGACTAAACCAGGACTGAATCAGGACTAAAACAGGACTAAACCAGGACTAAACTCAGGACTGAACCAGGACTAAACCAGGACTAAATCAAGACTGAACCAGGACTGAACCAGGACTAAACCAGGACTGAATCAGGACTGAATCAGGACTGAACCAGGACTAAACAGGACTAAACCAGGACTAAATCAAGACTGAACCAGGACTGAACCAGGACTAAACCAGGACTGAATCAGGACTGAATCAGGACTGAACCAGGACTAAAACAGGACTAAACCAGGACTAAACCAGGACTAAATCAAGACTGAACCAGGACTGAACCAGGACAACCAGGACTGGACTGAAATCAGGACTGGAACAGGACTAAACCAGGAACCAGGACTAAACCAGGACTAAATCAAGGACTGAACCAGGACTGAACCAGGACAAACCAGGACTGAATCCAGGACTGAATCAGGGACCTGGTCAACCAGGACTAAAACAGACTAAAGTCCAGGGACAATCAGACCTGGAAGTCCAGTTTTGAAAAAGTCCTCTAAAGTCCTGGAACCTGGTCCCGTTCAAAAACCACGTAATCCCCCGCGCAGTCCTGGCAAGTCAGTTACACGAGAAATGTAGGGTTTAGTTTGGTTTATTGAAAACAGCCAATAGAAAAGTCCTGGAGAGGTTAGTCCTTGTTTTTCCTAGTCCTGGCTGATGTTTAGTCCTGGCCTCACTACAGTCCACAGTTGGATAGATTTTCATTCCTTTTTTTTTGGTCATTCATAATTACAAGGCTGCTGCAAATCTCTGTAAGTCAGAATAAATTATTTTAAACTTTCATTGACAATTTAAAAAACTTTTCAGAAAAAAATCCTCCATTAACAATTCTCTTAATCTCTCAGCTGTAATTTTGTTTTGAATTTTACTCGCCGCTTCTTGCACTTGTTTTAAATATTTGTTAAATTTAATATGCACAGTTGGAAAATCTCACCCCGCACTGGTCTGAAATGACATTTAAATAAGTAAAAGATAACTGCGTTGTTTTACTTTTTAAAGCAGACCTGTTTTCACAATTTACTCTGACTCTTACCTGAAGTTTTACGTTGGAGTGATTCATGTTTGAGTCATTTTTTATCGCTTATTTTCAGTTTATTTACCCCCCGTTTTCAGCTTCTCCAGTTTTTACTTGGACATCGGCTCGGATTTGTTTCTTTTATTATGTCGTTTTAGATCAATATTGTGATTTAAAATGTCAGAATTACAACAGATTGATCCATGAGTGTCAGAGGTTAGAACTTTAGAGCACACAAAAGCGCAGTACGTTTTCTTTAATCACGTTTGGGCGTTGTCATTTTTCGAGTTTCGCGTAAATGTGTTTTATTTTGTCTTGCAGGTGTTTCGGGATGCTGCTGAGTCCGGGACAGAAAGTCAGCAACAGCGACATGCGTCTGTTAGAAATGGTGAGAAACTTATATATATATATATATATATATATATATATATATATATATATATATATATATATATATATATATATATATATATATATGATGTGATACTTTTATTTTAGTCTGACCATAAATAACGGACTTGGTTAGAAATACAACAGGTGAACTGATTTATGCTGTTAAAAAAATCCCGCTCAGATAATATTACTCAAGATATTTAGGCTTTAGGCGTCAGTTTTTCATCTTTTTGAAAACAGGACCACGAACACTCGGACTGATCACCGGCTCATGAAAATGTCTTGAGTTTTCAGACGATCTATATGTCTATATGATCTATATCAAATTTACATGTCATTGTTTGCAAATGTGAGCATTGTGCCTCCATGGTAACTGCTGAGCATTTCCGCTATACACACATATGCAGAACACCCCCAGCATCATGATGTCATGACTATAAGGCTCACTTAAAATACTAAAATTTTCTCAAAAATCAACAATATGTATTAATTCTGGTTGTGCTTACAAACCTCGAAGCGTTTATATGTGGTACACGGTGCTCAAAAATCTGTCAAAATGTTTTAGTACGACTTTGGTGAACTACAAAGCCACACCGCTCGAGGAATTGTCGGAGAGTTAAGGTGACCGAGCCTCACGGAGTAAGTCATGTCCTTTAGTGCGACGGAAGCTGAACCGCATCAGTGCACAAGGAGCGAGCTGTTTTTTTCAGCATTTATAGTTTATGCAAATGAGCCATGTGGTTTTAAGTTTCATTTCTGTAAAATGTAAACAAATGTGCGGAAAGCTGCATTAAACACATTAGGATTATGAGCGAATTACGCCACGATCTGCCGATGGATCGTGAACGCCCGGGGTAAGGATCAGCCTCAAGTGTCGTCCGTTTGTTTTTCGCTTAATGCTCCTTATAATCCGGTGCGCCTTATAGTCCAAAAAATACGGTATTCGAGTACGTTTGTCCGCAGTGAAATCAAGTGTAAAAGTTCGTCGTTATGATTGTGTTCTTTTTTAAAAAACAGGAGTCGATGGGGAAGAGCTCCGATGGAAAAGCCTACGTGATCACAGGGAAGTGGAACCCCAACATGGCCGCCTTCCAGCCCCTGAACGAAGACACGCCCAAAGGTAAGAATTAGGAGTGTGACGGTGCATGTATTTGTGTCGGTATGGAATGTTTGGTTGGGTGTAGGGTCGCGCTCGAGTGAGTTCGTGCAGTTTGTGTGTGTTTTCATTCCTCCACTACATGTGCAGCGACACGGAGGCTCGGCTCTTTAATATTCACGAGGGAATTTGTCCGTGATCGGGGCGACAGTGTTTCCCGCGGCGCTTTATAGTTAGAGCGGACGCCTTCACAACAAATGCCCCCCAACTTGACCGCATCCCTCCGAACCACGTGAATCCTCGCAAAACTACGATCGTTGCACCACGGTCTTCACGTTCACCTTTCGCCGGCACAAAAACTCCGCCCCCTCCTCCCAGCAGATCTACATTTACCGCAGACACGGAGGAGCTGTTTTTTTCTAGACAAAAATCTAAACTTGAGTAAAATTTCATGCTGGAACTGTTTGTGCTGCACTTAAGTTTTTGAAAAGTTTTGTTTACCGTTTACAAGGAATTTATTTTTTATAATATTTCAAACATTTGTTGCTTATTTAAGAATATTTTATTGAACTTATTTATTTATTTATTTATGTATTTATTTGGGTCATAGGTATATTTTGACATTAATTCACAGACATTCATATTTAACATACACAGACCGAAAAGTTGTCAGCTGAAGCTTGAGTTTATTCTGCCTTTACCCTTTATTCCTTTGTCAGAGCTTCATCTTAACCCCAGTTCATCTTCATAAATACAGCGAGAGGAAACAAACAAATCAGAAACATATGGAGTAAGAAAGCTGTCAAAAATATTCGTGCGCGTAAAATAGAAATCCGTGCGTATTTGGCTGTAGTTGCGCATAAAATAAATATTTGTAAACTCTCAAATGAGTCCAGTCGTACATAAAATATATTGTGTGTATTTTATCCATCAGAATACGAATTGAAAAATTACGACGTCATGAATTACAATCACGAAATGAAAATTTACGATTACGCTTTCATCAGTACGAATACGAATTCACAGACGGAACTTTACTGTCAAAAATACGTCATCACTTCACAGACATTATTCCATCGAGCAGAAGAAACATCGATCAAGATCAAGACTGTGCAGCTCAAGTTTGTAGCAGAGGGTAAAAACAGAGTGGCTGTAGCCGTGAATGTTTTAATCTAAACATACAGAGAACCTGATATTTGTTAATTAGCCCTGGGATAACGTTACGTCGGATGTTGGCCAACTGGCTCCACTATGTTTTCTAACATATAGGTGCAATTTCCCGTTCAAAGGAGGTGTTTCTACACAATATTATACAGCAGCGTTCGGTTCCCGAATTCAAGACATTTTTACAATAGATTTTAATTAACCCACTTGTTGGTCGCTGTTGTAGCTTCTTGTGCTTTTACTCTGTTTTTACTCTGCTACAAACTTGAGCTGCACAGTCTTGATCTTGATCGATGTTTCTTCTGCTCGATGATAATGTCTGTGAAGTGATGATGTATTTTTGACAGTAAAGTTCCGTCTGTGAATTCGTATTCGTACTGATGAAAGCGTAATCGTAAATTTTCATTTCGTGATTGTAATTCATGACGTCGTAATTTTTCAATTCGTATTCTGATGGATAAAATACACACAATATATTTTATGTACGACTGGACTCATTTGAGAGTTTACAAATATTTATTTTATGCGCAACTACAGCCAAATATGCACGGATTTCCCAAATACGCACGGATTTGTATTTTACGCGCACAAATATTTTTGACAGCTTTCTTACTCCATAGAAACAGAACAACAAAGTTCTACAGCACAAACTAAGTCTCATAATTCATGTGTCTGTCCAGAGTTAAACATTTAAACTTCTTTATAAAGTGAAAGAGACTGGAGCACAGTTTTAGGTTTTCTGTACAGTTGTTCCACAGCTCCAGCCCTTTAACAGATTTACACAATTTCATAATGTTTGTTCTGATTTTCTTTTTGACAAACACGGCCGCACCTCTGAGCTCGTATCGGCTCTTTCAGATTTTGAACATGTTCTGTAAAGATTATGACAGGAGATTTTTGTTTACTTTGAACATGATTTTCAGATTATAAAGGTCGACTAAATCATACAATTTTTGAAGGTTTATAAATAACACATTGGTTGATTCATTATAACTTATTAATGTTACCAAGCTGCACTTTGCATTTATTTTATTTTCCAGTTTGTATAATCTTAAAACTAATTGTTGGTTTAATAAACACACAAATGGTTTTGCATTTTGTTCCCAAACTGAACCGAAAAGAAACTGAACCGTGACCTCAAAACCAACGTACTGTATGTACCAAACTGTGATTTCTAATAAGAACAAATTTAAATCTGAGATATTCAGTTTTATTCACAGTCATGTTCTTAAAAGGAATAAACATTTACATGATCGAGACACAAATTAATTCAGGTTTAAAATCAGAATAAACCACCCACCTACTTCGAAATGATGTTTAATTACGAATTATCACTTTGTGTTTTCGTGGTCTGTTAAAAGTGGAATAAATTTTTAGATTTATTCATGTAAACGTGGCAGATGTGATGAGGAAACAGCATTAGAACTAAGGCTGTGCAATTAATTAAATTTTGATCACGATTTCAATTCAATCTCCAAATTTATATCATCGAGTTGAAATTATTAAATCTTAAAGTTTATTTTGAAACAATTTTTATATAAATAAGTATATTTATTTAAATTTTTTTAAAATATGGATATAAAATGTAGTTTGTTACGGAATCCATGAAATTACTTACTTGAGTATTGTAATCTGAATACTTTGGATTACTTGATATTGTCATGCTTTTTAGTTTAGTCCTGGTTTAGTCCTAGTTTAGTTTTTCTGGTTTAGTCCTAGTTTAGTTCTAGTTTAGTTCTGGTTTTAGTCCTGGTTTAGTTCTAGTTTAGTTCTAGTTTAGTCCTAATTTAGTCCTAGTTTAGTTCTGGTTTTAGTCCTGGTTTAGTCCTAGTTTAGTTCTGGTTTAGGTCCTGGTTTAGTTTTGGTTTTAGTCCTAGTTTATTTTTGGTTTTAGTCCTGGTTTAGTTCTAGTTTAGTCCTAATTTAGTCCTAGTTTAGTTTTGGTTTTAGTCCTAGTTTAGTCCTAGTTTAGTTCTCGTTTAGTCCTGGTTTAGTTCTGGTTTAGTCCTAGTTTAGTCCTGGTTTAGTTCTGGTTTAGTTCTGGTTTAGTCCTAATTTAGTTCTGGTTTAGTCCTGGTTTAGCCCAAAATGTGAAAACTGAAAATTACCTCTGTGTAATCCATTTATTTCAACAAAGTAACTGTAATCCACTCACTACTCACTGAAACAGTAACTGTAACTGAATACAGTTACTCATAATTTGTACTCTGATTACTCTGGTACATGTAATCTGTTTATGGGCACTTTAAAGTTTGAAACACCTTCAGGACGTGGCTTTTCTTTTCCGAATCGCAAACTAGATTTTATTTTGAACTCGGAACAGAACCGACTCTGGTTTAATTCACTTACAGAAACGAGGCAATTTGAACGTGTAAAAAAAGCGTTTTGCACTTGGATTTTCTCCTCCCGCCGGCGTGACAAACGAGCCGAGGGAACCGCCGCCGCCCAAGGTCGCGCCGGGGGGTTTGCGCGCCGCCGGCTCGCCGCCCGGACGTGATAATTGGATTCATCCATTTTCCCGCCCCCCCGTCTCTCCGCGCGCCGTGACCCCCGACCCCGGCCTGTCAGCGCGCGGCGTATTTTCACACTCCGAGCCTGGAAACGGTAATGCGGCGGGGCGGCGGGGTCTCGGAGCCGCTCGCGTCGCCGTCGCACATTATTGAGTTTGTGCTGAAAACAGTGTAATAACCTCCACCCCGTCTGTTATTATTAAACACTCTTACTTCGCCGCGGCCTGACCCCTCGAGGCCCCAACAACAGCTTTTGTTTTAATGCAGAAATAAAGTCGCTCGTTTCACTCTCGCTCTTAAAACTCCACATTTCCACGCTCTTTAAGAACGCCGCCGAAACTAATGCTCCTCTTTTTATCGACTTATGCTTTAAAATCATCCAAATTATTCAATGCAACGAGTTTATAAGCACTTTTGCATGCTAACCACGCCCCTCCTGATTATTCCAGATGTTTTGTTTAAAGGTGCATTGTGTAACATTTCTGGTGGATGTCACCTCTTTGCCTGGAATGTTGCACAGTAGGCGTTTTCAGACCGACAGAGAACCATGCCGCTTCCAGTTCCCGCGACGAATCTTGAACCGACTCAAGTGTTCACGCCGGAAATCAGACGTTCAGGAACCGGAAAGTTGGTTCCCAATGGGAACAAAGTAAAACTTGTTTTTTCTAAGCGAACCGTGACGACACAGAAGACGTCAGCACGTTCATCCGGGTCACACACAGTAAAATAAACAAACAAAGAGCAACTGAAACTATCACATATGAAATTAAAAGTTTTAAGTCCATGTTCGCCTGATAACCTTACATCTTTGTATTTGGCATCGCTGTTGCCTTCTCCACAGCAGATCCATGTTGTAGCAGAGCTCGGTGCACATAAATAATGACTTGTACAAGTACAAACGTTCACTGGTGTTGATGATGTGAGCCATGATTGTTATTTTTCTCTCTGTGACGTCTGTTTTCATATGGACTTGTTTTGATTTGGTGGTAAATCCACACTCTGAATAAAAATTAATTCTGCTTTAAAAAGACCATCTAAACACTTCTTTCCTAATGAAAATGATTATTCGGAATTAAACTTAAACCTGGATCGCGTAAACCAGGGGTGTCCAAACTTTTTTCATCAAGGACCACATATCTAAACACAGACAAAGCAGAAGGACGATCAAGAGCCGTAGACTGGTGCTCAGTACAGTGAATAGTTGAAATATGTGCATGATTAACACGTTACAATGAACCATCAGTCTTTATTCCTGCTAAGATCCTTAAAACCACACACTTCAAAAAACTTGCAGTAAAAAAATATTTTTTTAATTGATGTAAGGTAATTTGGGCCAAATCACCTGGAAGTCTGAGGGCCAAGAAGAATGTGTCTGAGGGCCGCATTTGGCCCCCGGGCCATAGTTTGGACATGCCTGGCGTAAACGTTTAGTCTGATTCATCATTCGAATTCACTTGGTGGAAACCGTGTGACCTCACAGCATTAGGATTCCTTCGCTCGACAGTAGGCGGGTACTTTTTTATTTAACCAATCGCTGCTGTTTGGTTGTGACATTTGTAAAGCTCCAAATCCCGTAGGAAGAACAACAATAACGTCTTTCCCCTTGATAAAACTCACCAAACATTCTCTTTGTTCCGGTTTTACATTCGGGAATCTAATGTTTGTCTTCATCTACATCCATCTCGACCGCTTTGTTTACTGTTGTGCTGTTCCACTAAAGTTTGAGGTCCTGGCTTCACAGATCTTCGCTGATTGGCTGGTGCACAGTCAACAACTTCCAGGATTCTTGCAAACCGTCTCGTGTATTTTGATTCCTGACCTAGTCGCTGGAGAGAAATGAAGTTGAGAGGCACTAGGTGGCACCAGCCTGACTAGTAAACATTTATTCTTCTTAAAAATAATGTCGATGGTTCAGTTCATGCTCGTTGTGTCGTCCTTCGATCCGGCTCCACCAGTCCTGGCTTCGGACTTTCATCCACGTCTCTTTGTATTTGTGAGCGGGATGTGGGAGTGGACTGAGGTAGTTTGTCTTCTTCCTCCTTCTCCGACACTTTTCTCTTCTCTTCCTCAGATGACAGACGTAAAACAACAAAAGTAACAAAAAGAAAATGTAAAAAAACAAGACATGTTTAGTATTTCTCCCTGTGTTTCAGATAAACAGGTGTATTTGTCGTTGTGTTTCAGTCGTTGTGTTTCAGATAAACAGGTGTATTTGTCGTTGTGTTTCAGATAAACAGGTGTATTTGTCGTTGTGTTTCAGATAAACAGGTGTATTTGTCGTTGTGTTTCAGATAAACAGGTGTATTTGTCGTTGTGTTTCAGATAAACAGGTGTATTTGTCGTTGTGTTTCAGATAAACAGGTGTATTTGTGTGTTCAGATAAACAGTTTGTGTATTTGTCGTTGTGTTTCAGATAAACAGGTGTATTTGTCGTTGTGTTTCAGATAAACAGGTGTATTTGTCGTTGTGTTTGTGTAGTTGTGTTTCAGATAAACAGGTGTATTTGTCGTTGTGTTTCAGATAAACAGGTGTATTTGTCGTTGTGTTTCAGATAAACAGGTGTATTTGTCGTTGTGTTTCAGATAAACAGGTGTACCTGACTGTAGCTGTGGACCTGGTGGTGACGGAGGTGGTGGAGCCCGTTCGGTTCCTGCTGGAGACTCTGGTCCGAGTTTATCCCACAAACGAGAGGTTCTGGTACTTCAGCCGAAAGAGCTTCAGCGAGGACTTCTACCTCAGACTCAGACAGGTGAGGACCTCAAACTGAGACAGGTGAGGACCTCAAACTGAGACAGGTGAGGACCTCAAACTGAGACAGGTGAGACAGGTGAGGACCTCAGACTCAGACGAGTCAGGACCTCAGACCGAGACGAGTCAGGACCTCAGACTTGGGGTGCTTTCACATCGGCAGCAGTTGGTCTGCGAACGTTCCACTGGACCCAGAAGCTCTTAGACTACGTTCAGACTGCAGGGTTTAACGCTCAATTCCGATTTTTTTGTGAAATACGATGTTTTTTCGAGGTCGTTCACATTTCCAGTTAAATGTGACTTGTATGTGACTCCAGTGTGAACGTTAAACGGCCTGAAAGTGTCCCACATGTGCACTGGAGACACGATGACGTCACTGGAGACACGACGACGTCAACCGCAGCGAGCGTCTCTGTGTTTACAGAAGTTGTCCAAACATGGACGCAGCATCGAGCACCTGGAGATTTTAAAGTTCCTCTCGTACCGGAGCCAGAACATGAACAACTGACTTGTTTTAAGGAGGAGATTGAGAAGGAGAAGGACGAGGTTTTTGGTCGTGGTGTTTTGTGGTTCAGTCCGTTGAAAGGAACGTGTGGATGTGGAGACGGAGCCAAGAGTGGTGAGTGGAGATGTGCTTCACTTCAGTCACACAGAGTTCATTAACAATTTTTGCCTACTTCAGTGCAGAATAGTGACGTTTGTGTCTTGTTGATGACGTGTAGGTGGATGAATGCACTTTGGCCGTTCACACTGAAGTCACATGTCAAAAGATCAGATATGTATCAGTTTCAGGAGCACATATCCAAGTGTCCTGGGTCACATTTGAAAAAATCGGATCTGTGTGGTTCAGACTGTCATTAAAAGATCAGATACAGGAACATAGAGGCCAAAAAAAAAAATTGAGTCACTTCAGGCTGCAGTCTGAACGCAGCCTTAGTTGGGTTGGTTTTCGTTGGTGTGAAAGCTTCAGTCACACTTGGATCTGCACTAAATCAAGCGAACCGAGACCTCAGGAAGGAGGTGGACCCTCTGGTGAGAACAGCAACTTGAGTCCAAACCATAGACAGTAGGTCCAAACCATCTTCTCCAAATGCATCATGGGAGGGCGGGCTCAGAGTCACAGATACACCAACCCCCAGTCCTCAGTTTACCCCTCGGTTAAGTGGTGGTGTGACGGGGGCCAGGGTCGGGTCTGGACACCTGCCCCGCGGTCTGTAGATTTGTGAGTCTGATCTGTCCGGGTCAGGGAGGCTCTCAGGCAGGATTTGAAAAACTGTGTCTGCCCAAGGCCGGTCTCCGCTCGGGGGGGACGGGGATTGGCCCAGGTCGTCTGTGCCCCGCGGAGAGGCTCTGTGGGGAGGCCACTGAGGGAGACGGTGCGAGACGGTTTATGTCACTGCCTGGAAGGTTCCACAGTGTGACATTAAACACCCCTACCTCACATTTAATCATGTGTAAGAGGCCGCGCACTGTCAAGGTGAGAAACCAGGACAAAAACTAGACTAAACCAGGTCAAAACCAGGTCGAAACTGGGTCTAAACCGGGGTCTAAACTGGGTCTAAACTGGGTCTAAACTGGGTCTAAACCGGGTCTAAACTGGGTCTAAACTGGGTCTAAACTGGGTCTAAACTGGGTCTAAACCGGGTACTACAGCAGGACTAAACCAGGGCTAAACAGGATAAAAACCAGATAAAAAACGGGAATAAAGTGGGTCTAAAGTGTGTACTACATCCAGAAAAAAATCAGGTTTAGACCAGGACTAAAACTAGACTAAACCAGGTCGAAACCTAGACTAAAGCAGGTCTAAACCAGGACTAAACCAGGTCTAAACCAGGACTAAACCAGGACTAAACCAGGTCTAAACCAGGTTTAAACCAGGTCTAAACCAGGTCTAAAGCAGGTCTAAACCAGGTCTAAACCAGGTTTAAACCAGGTCTAAACCAGGTCTAAACCAGGTTTAAACCAGGTCTAAACCAGGTCTAAAGCAGGTCTAAATCGGGTCTAAAGCAGGTACTACAGCAGGACTAAACCAGGACTAAAACTAGACTAAACCAGGTCTAAACCAGGTCAAAAGCGAGTACAACAACAGGTCTAAACCAGGTCTAAACCAGGTCTAAACCAGGTCTAAACCAGGTCTGAACCAGGTCTAAACTAGGTCTAAACTAGGTCTAAAGCAAGTACTACAACAGGACTAAACCAGGTCTAAACCAGGTCTAAACCAGGACTAAACCAGAACTAAACCAGGTCTAAACCAGGTCTAAACCAGGACTAAACCAGGACTAAACCAGGACTAAACCAGGACTAAACCAGGACTAAACCAGGACTAAACCAGGTCTACCTTGTAAAACCTCGGCTGTCACGAGTATAAACCGTTTCTAAAAAAAAAAAAACCCTCTGCGTTTCCATCCACATTTTTAAACCTTCGTCCTTTGGTCCTCGTCTCCTCCAGACGCTCGCGGCTTTGGGAGAGAGAGACAGAGAGAGAGAGAGAGTCAGATCCGCGGGGAGGAGAGCCAGTGGAGTGTGCCGTGTGCAAAAGGAAGCTCCGACTGTAACGCGTTAATGAGAGACCGGCTCCTCGTTATTGGCCCGTGCTTAATTACCCCAGACTCCGAACGCCGCGCGCTTCACCGACTCCTGTGTTATCTGCGGAAGAGCGAGACGGACGGGAGCTGCCGGGAACCTAATTAAAAGATAATATTGTAATGCGGTTTTCACGGAAGATGGGATCGCAGGTAGAAAGAAAGATTTTATTTTATTTTATTTTTTATTCACTTTCCTAAGAGCGGAGTCGGGACAAAAACAATGTTACCGACGCATTTCAATCCGTGTATCATTCGTTCATTCGTTTCTCAATATAAAACCAAAAATAAGAAAACGAAAAAAACAACAGTTTTCTTCACTATTTGTCTCCAAAACCAAAATGAAAAAACGGATAACGATTCGTTTTTTCAGTTTTTCGATTTTGTGTTTAAATGAAGAATGGAAAAAACGGATAAACGATTCGTTTTTTCAGTTTTCGATTTTGTGTTTAAATGAAGAATGGAAAAAACGGATAACGGCCGTTTCCCGTTTACGTGACTTCTGTGACTGCGATGCCGGACTTTTGCACCGGGTACGGACTGAACCGGGACTGATCCAGGTCCGAGACCAGACCGAGACCAGAGCGGGACTGAGACCGGGACCAGACCGGGACCAGAGCGGGACCAGACCGGGACCAGGGCGGACTCCGAGCTTTGACTCCGGGCCTCCACGGGGTCCAAGCCTCCGGTCTGGTCCCGGTCTGGTTCTGGTCTTGTCTCGGTCTCGGTCTCAGGCCCGCTCTGGTCCCGGTCTGGTCCCGGTCTCAGTCCCGCTCTGGTCTCGGACCTGGATCAGTCCCGGTTCAGTCCGTACCCGGTGCAAAAGTCCGGCATCGCAGTCACGGAAGTCACGTAAACGGGAAACGGCCGTTATCCGTTTTTTCCATTCTTCATTTAAACACAAAATCGAAAACTGAAAAAACGAATCGTTATCCGTTTTTTCATTTTGGTTTTGGAGACAAATAACGAAGAAAACTGTTGTTTTTTCGTTTTCTTATTTTTGGTTTTATATTGAAAAACGAATGAACGAATGATACACGGATTCATTTCCCACACGTTAAAGCCGCACCGCGTAACTTTTTTGGTTGCGGGACCGTCGCTTTCTTGTTTCTGCAGCGCGGATACGTCGTTGCTCTGCCCGGAATGTTCCGCAGTGTGGCTTTAAACAGCTCTACTTTACGTTTATTCAATCACAAGTGGTTGTGCAGCTCAAAAACGCCTAGAAAAAAATGTGAATTGTGACTGTGAGCGGGGTCGCCTCTGCGCAGATCTGACCTGTAACTGGGTCTTGGTTTAGAAAAGTATTTGACGGATGCTCCACCAGAAAAATGTATTACACAATGCAGCCGAGTCCAAGCTCCTTCAAGACCGAGACAAGACCAAGTCCAAGCACCTTCAAGACCGAGACAAGACCGAGTCCAAGCACCTTTCCAAGCACCTTCAAGACCGAGACAAGACCGAGTCCAAGCTCCTTCAAGACCGAGACAAGACCAAGTCCAAGCGCCTTCAAGACCGAGACAAGACCGAGACAAGACCGAGACAAGACCGAGACAAGACCGAGTCCAAGCGCCTTCAAGACCGAGACAAGACCGAGTCCAAGCATCTTCAAGACCGAGACAAGACCGAGTCCAAGCGCCTTCAAGACCGAGACAAGACCGAGTCCAAGCACCTTCAAGACCGAGACAAGACCGAGTCCAAGCTCCTTCAAGACCAAGACAAGATCGAAACCAAGTGCCTTCAAGACCGAGACAAGACCGAGTCCAGGCGTCTTCAAGACCGAGACAAGACTAAGTCCATGCGCCTTCAAGACTGTCTAGTATAGTCCCGGTTCAGTCCTGGAAATCAGTCCTGGAATCAGTCCTGGAATCAGTCCTGGTTCAATCCTGGTTCAGTCCTAGAATTAGTCCTGGGTTAGTCCTGGTCCTGGTTCAGTCCTGGGTTCAGTTCTGGTTCAGTCCTGGTTCAGTCCTGGGTTCAGTCCTGGGTTAGTCCTGGTTAGTCCTGGTTCAGTCCTGGTTCAGTCCTGGGTTAGTCTAGTCCTGGTTCAGTCCTGGTTTCCTGGTTCAGTCCCGGTTCAGTCCTGGTTCAGTCCTGGTTCAGTCCTGGGTTAGTCCTGGTTCAGTCCTGGTTAGTCCTGGTTCAGTCCTAGTCCTGGTTCAGTCCTGGTTAGTCCTGGTTAGTCCTGGGTTAGTCCTCAGTCCTGGTTCAGTCCTGGTTCAGTCCTGGTTTCAGTCCTGGTTCAGTCCTGGTTCAGTCCTGGTTCAGTCCTGGGTTAGTCCTGGTTCAGTCCTGGTTCAGTCACCTGGTTCAGTCCTGGTTCAGTCCTGGTTCAGTCCTGTCCTGGGTTAGTCCTGGGTTAGTCCTGGGTTAGTCCTGGGTTAGTCCTGGTTCAGTCCTGGGTTAGTCCTGGTTCAGTCTGGTCAGTCCTGGTTCAGTCCTGGTTCAGTCCTGGGTCCTGTTAGTCCTGGGTTAGTCCTGGTTCAGTCCTGGGTTCAGTCCTGGTTCAGTCCTGGTTCAGTCCTGGTTCATCCTGGTTCAGTCCTGGGTTTCAGTCCTGGTTCAGTCCTGGGTTAGTCCTGGGTTAGTCCTGGTTAGTCCCTGGTTCAGTCCTGGTTCAAGTCCTGGTTCAGTCCTGGGTTTAGTCAGTCCTGGTTCAGTCCTGGTTTCAGTCCTGGTTCAGTCCTGGTTCAGTCCTGGTTCAGTCCTGGTTTCAGTCCTGGGTTTAGTCCTGGTTCAGTTAGTCCTGGGTTTCAGTCCTGGTTCAGTCCTGGTTTCAGTCCTGGTTCAGTCCTGGTTCAGTCCTGGTTCAGTCCTGGTTAGTCCTGGTTAGTCCTGTCCTGGTTCAGTCCTGGTTCAGTCCTGGTTCAGTCCTGGTTCAGTCCTGGGTTAGTCCTGGTTCAGTCCTGGGTTAGTCCTGGGTTTCAGTCCTGGTTTAGTCCTGGTTCAGTCCTGGTTCAGTCCTGGGTTAGTCCTGGTTCAGTCCTGGGTTCAGTCCTGGGTTCAGTCCTGGTTCAGTCCTGGTCCTGGTTCAGTCCTGGTTCAGTCCTGGTTCAGTCCAGTCCTGGTTCAGTCCTGGGTTCAGTCCTGTCCTGGTTAGTCCTGGTTCAGTCCTGGTTCAGTCCTGGGTTAGTCCTGGGTTTCAGTCCTGGTTCAGTCCTGGTTCAGTCCTGGGTCAGTCCTGGTTCAGTCCTGGGTTAGTCCTGGTTCAGTCCTGGTTCAGTCCTGGTCCTGGTTCAGTTCAGTCCTGGTTCAGTCCTGGGTTTCCAGTCCTGGTTCAGTCCTGGGTTCAGTCCTGGTTAGTCCTGGTTAGTCCTGGTTAGTCCTGGTTAGTCCTGGGTTAGTCCTGGTTCAGTCCTGTTTCAGTCCTGGTTCAGTCCTCAGGGTTCAGTCCTGGTTCAGTCCTGGTTCAGTCCTGGTTAGTCCTGGTTCAGTCCTGGTTCAGTCCTGGTTTCCAGTCCTGGGTTAGTCCTGGTTCAGTCCTAGTCCTGGTTCAGTCCTGGTTCAGTCCTGGTTTAGTCCTGGTTCAGTCCTGGTTTAGTCCTGGGTTAGTCCTGGTTAGTCCTGGTTCAGTTCAGTCCTGTCCTGGTTAGTCCTGGTTCAGTCCTGGTTCAGTCCTGGTTCAGGTTCCAGTCCAGTCCTGGTTCAGTCCTGGTTCAGTCCTGGTTTAGTCCTGGTTCAGTCCCGGTTAGTCCTGGTTCAGTCCTGGTGGTTCAGTCCCTGGTTCAGTCCTGGTTCAGTCCTGGTTCAGTCCGGTTCAGTCCTGGTTTAGTCCTGAGTCCTGTTCAGTCCTGGTTCAGTCCTGGTTCAGTCCTGGTTCAGTCCTGGTTCAGGTTCCTGGTTTCCAGTCCCTTGTTCAGTCCAGGGTTAGTCCTGGTTCAGTCTGGTTCAGTCTGGTTCAGTCCTGGTTCAGTCCTGGGTTAGTCCTGGTTCAGTCCTGGTTTAGACCTGGTTTAAACCTGGTTCAGTTCCCGGTTGGTTCAGTCCTGGTTCAGTTCCTGGTCCTGGTTCAGTCCTGGTTCAGTCCTGGTTCAGTCCTGGTTCAGTCCTGGTTTCAGTCCTGGTTGGGTTAGTCCTGGTTCAGTCCTGGTTTAGACCTGGTTTAAACCTGGTTCAGTCCGTTCAGTCCCGGTTTCAGTCCCGGTTCAGTCCCGGTTCAGTCCTGGTTCAGTCCCGGTTCAGTCCCGGTTCATCAGTTCAGTCCTGGTTCAGTCCTGGTTCAGTCCCAGTCCTGGTTCAGTCCTGGTTAGTTCAGTCCTGGGTTGGTTAGTTTCCTGGTTCAGTCCGGTTCAGTCCTGGT
>NW_026571473.1:38700548-38733548 GCF_026225935.1 Boleophthalmus pectinirostris
CACTGGAGACACGACGACGTCACTGGAGACACGACGACGTCACTGGAGACACGACGACGTCACTGGAGACACGACGACGTCACTGGAGACACGACGACGTCAACCGCAGCGAGCGTCTCTGTGTTTACGGAAGTTGTCCAAACATGGACGCAGCATCGAGCACCTGGAGATTTTAAAGTTCCTCTCGTACCGGAGCCACAACATGAACAACTTACTTGTTTAAGGAGGAGATTGAGAAGGAGAAGGACGAGGTTTTTGGTCGTGGTGTTTTGTGGTGAGTGGTGATGTGCTTCACTTCAGTGACTCTGAGTTCATTAACAATTTTCGCCTACTTCAGTGCAGAATAGTGACGTCTGTGTCTTGTTGATGACGTGTAGGTGGATGAATGCACTTTGGCCGTTCACACTGAAGTCACATGTCAAAAGATCAGATATGTATCGGTTTCAGGAGCACATATCCAAGTGTCCTGGGTCACATTTGAAAAAATCGGATCTGTGTCGTTCAATCTGTCATTAAAAGATCAGATACAGGAACATAGAGGCCAAAAAAAACAATTGAGTCACTTCAGGCTGCAGTCTGAACGCAGCCTTAGTTGGGTTGGTTGTCGTTGGTGTGAAAGCTTCAGTCACACTTGGATCTGCACTAAATCAAGCGAACCGAGACCTCAGGAAGGAGGTGGTCTCGGTCGGCTTGGGGTGGACCCTCTGGTGAGAACAGCAACTTGAGTCCAAACCATAGACAGTAGGTCCAAACCATCTTCTCCAAATGCATCATGGGAGGGCGGGCTCAGAGTCACTGATACACCAACCCCCAGTCCTCAGTTTACCCCTCGGTTAAGTGGTGTGACGGGGGCCAGGGTCGGGTCTGGACACCTGCCCCGCGCTCTGTAGATTTGTGAGTCTGATCTCTCCGGGTCAGGGAGGCTCTCAGGCAGGATTTGAAAAACTGTGTCTGCCCAAGGCCGGTCTCCGCTCGGGGGGGACGGGGATTGGCCCAGGTCGTCTGTGCCCCGCGGAGAGGCTCTGTGGGGAGGCCACTGAGAGAGACGGTGCGAGACGGTTTATGTCACTGCCTGGAAGGTTCCACAGTGTGACATTAAACACCCCTACCTCACATTTAATCATGTGTAAGAGGCCGCGCACTGTCAAGGTGAGAAACCAGGACAAAAACTGGACTAAACCAGGTCGAAACCAGGTCGAAACCGGGTCTAAACCTGGTCTAAACTGGGTCTAAACCGGGCCTAAACCGGGTCTAAACTGGGTCTAAACTGGGTCTAAACCGGGCCTAAACCGGGTCTAAACTGGGTCTAAACTGGGTCTAAACTGGGTCTAAACCGGGTCTAAACTGGGTCTAAACTGGGTCTAAACTGGGTCTAAACTGGGTCTAAACTGGGTCTAAACCGGGTACTACAGCAGGACTAAACCAGGGCTAAACAGGATAAAAACCAGATAAAAAACGGGAATAAAGTGGGTCTAAAGTGTGTACTACATCCAGAAAAAAATCAGGTTTAGACCAGGACTAAAACTAGACTAAACCAGGTCGAAACCTAGACTAAAGCAGGTCTAAACCAGGACTAAACCAGGTCTAAACCAGGACTAAACCAGGACTAAACCAGGTCTAAACCAGGTCTAAACCAGGTTTAAACCAGGTCTAAACCAGGTCTAAAGCAGGTCTAAACCAGGTCTAAACCAGGTTTAAACCAGATCTAAACCAGGTCTAAACCAGGTTTAAACCAGGTCTAAACCAGGTCTAAAGCAGGTCTAAATCGGGTCTAAAGCAGGTACTACAGCAGGACTAAACCAGGACTAAAACTAGACTAAACCAGGTCTAAACCAGGTCAAAAGCGAGTACAACAACAGGTCTAAACCAGGTCTAAACCAGGTCTAAACCAGGTCTAAACCAGGTCTAAACCAGGTCTGAACCAGGTCTAAACTAGGTCTAAACTAGGTCTAAAGCAAGTACTACAACAGGACTAAACCAGGTCTAAACCAGGTCTAAACCAGGACTAAACCAGAACTAAACCAGGTCTAAACCAGGTCTAAACCAGGACTAAACCAGGACTAAACCAGAAGTAAACCAGGACTAAACCAGGACTAAACCAGGACTAAACCAGGTCTACCTTGTAAAACCTCGGCTGTCACGAGTATAAACCCTCTGCGTTTCCATCCACATTTTTAAACCTTCGTCCTTTGGTCCTCGTCTCCTCCAGACGCTCGCGGCTTTGGGGAGAGAGAGAGAGAGAGAGAGAGAGTCAGATCCGCGGGGAGGAGAGCCAGTGGAGTGTGCCGTGTGCAAAAGGAAGCTCCGACTGTAACGCGTTAATGAGAGACCGGCTCCTCGTTATTGGCCCGTGCTTAATTACCCCAGACTCCGAACGCCGCGCTTCACCGACTCCTGTGTTATCTGCGGAAGAGCGAGACGGACGGGAGCTGCCGGGAACCTAATTAAAAGATAATATTGTAATGCGGTTTTCACGGAAGATGGGATCGCAGGTAGAAAGAAAGATTTTATTTTATTTTTTATTCACTTTCCTAAGAGCGGAGTCGGGACAAAAACAATGTCACCGACGCATTTCAATCCGTGTATCATTCGTTCATTCGTTTCTCAATATAAAACCAAAAATAAGAAAACGAAAAAACAACAGTTTTCTTCACTATTTGTCTCCAAAACCAAAATGAAAAAACGGATAACGATTCGTTTTTTCAGTTTTCGATTTTGTGTTTAAATGAAGAATGGAAAAAACGGATAACGGCCGTTTCCCGTTTACGTGACTTCTGTGACTGCGATGCCGGACTTTTGCACCGGGTACGGACTGAACCGGGACTGATCCAGGTCCGAGACCAGACCGAGACCAGAGCGGGACTGAGACCGGGACCAGACCGGGACCAGAGCGGGACCAGACCGGGACCAGGGCGGACTCCGAGCTTTGACTCCGGGCCTCCACGGGGTCCAAGCCTCCGGTCTGGTCCCGGTTTGGTTCTGGTCTTGTCTCGGTCTCGGTCTCTCAGGCCCGCTCTGGTCCCGGTCTGGTCCCGGTCTCAGTCCCGCTCTGGTCTCGGACCTGGATCAGTCCCGGTTCAGTCCGTACCCGGTGCAAAAGTCCGGCATCGCAGTCACGGAAGTCACGTAAACGGGAAACGGCCGTTATCCGTTTTTTCCATTCTTCATTTAAACACAAAATCGAAAACTGAAAAAAACGAATCGTTATCCGTTTTTTTCATTTTGGTTTTGGAGACAAATAACGAAGAAAACTGTTGTTTTTTCGTTTTCTTATTTTTGGTTTTATATTGAAAAACGAATGAACGAATGATACACGGATTCATTTCCCACACGTTAAAGCCGCACCGCGTAACTTTTTTGGTTGCGGGACCGTCGCTTTCTTGTTTCTGCAGCGCGGATACGTCGTTGCTCTGCCCGGAATGTTCCGCAGTGTGGCTTTAAACAGCTCTACTTTACGTTTATTCAATCACAAGTGGTTGTACAGCTCAAAAACGCCTAGGAAAAAATGTGAATTGTGACTGTGAGCGGGGTCGCCTCTGCGCAGATCTGACCTGTAACTGGGTCTTGGTTTAGAAAAGTATTTGACGGATGCTCCACCAGAAAAATTTATTACACAATGCAGCCGAGTCCAAGCTCCTTCAAGACCGAGACAAGACCAAGTCCAAGCACCTTCAAGAGACAAGACCGAGTCAAGCACCTTCAAGACCGAGACAAGACCGAGTCCAAGCACCTTCAAGACCGAGACAAGACCGAGTCCAAGCACCTTCAAGACCGAGACAAGACCGAGTCCAAGCTCCTTCAAGACCGAGACAAGACCAAGTCCAAGCACCTTCAAGACCGAGACAAGACCGAGTCCAAGCTCCTTCAAGACCGAGACAAGACCAAGTCCAAGTGCCTTCAAGACCGAGACAAGACCGAGACAAGACCGAGACAAGACCGAGTCCAAGCGCCTTCAAGACCGAGACAAGACCGAGTCCAAGCACCTTCAAGACCGAGACAAGACCGAGTCCAAGCGCCTTCAAGACCGAGACAAGACCGAGTCCAAACTCCTTCAAGACCAAGACAAGATCGAAACCAAGTGCCTTCAAGACCGAGACAAGACCGAGTCCATGCGCCTTCAAGACCGAGATAAGACTAAGTCCATGCGCCTTCAAGACTGTCTAGTATAGTCCTGGTTCAATCCTGGTTCAGTCCTGGAATCAGTCCTGGAATCAGTCCTGGTTCAGTCCTGGTTCAGTCCTAGAATTAGTCCTGGGTTAGTCCTAGTTCAGTTCTGGTTCAGTCCTGGTTCAGTCCTGGGTTAGTCCTGGGTTAGTCCTGGTTCAGTCCTGGGTTAGTCCTGGTTCAGTCCTGGTTCAGTCCTGGTTCAGTCCTGGTTCAGTCCTGGTTCAGTCCTGGGTTAGTCCTGGTTAGTCCTGGTTCAGTCCTGGTTCAGTCCTGGTTCAGTCCTGGGTTAGTCCTGGGTTAGTCCTGGTTCAGTCCTGGTTCAGTCCTGGGTTAGTCCTGGTTCAGTCCTGGGTTAGTCCTGGTTCAGTTCTGGTTCAGTCCTGGTTCAGTCCTGGTTCAGTCCTGGGTTAGTCCTGGGTTAGTCCTGGGTTAGTCCTGGTTCAGTCCTGGTTCAGTCCTGGGTTAGTCCTGGGTTAGTCCTGGTTAGTCCTGGTTTAGTCCTGGTTCAGTCCTGGTTCAGTCCTGGTTCAGTCCTGGTTCAGTCCTGGGTTAGTCCTGGGTTAGTCCTGGTTCAGTCCTGGTTCAGTCCTGGTTAGTCCTGGTTAGTCAGTCCTGGTTCAGTCCTGGTTCAGTCCTGGGTTAGTCCAGTCCTGGGTTAGTCCTGGTTCAGTCCTGGTTCAGTCCTGGTTCAGTCCTGGTTCAGTCCTGGTTCAGTCCTGGGTTAGTCCTGGTTCAGTCCTGGTTCAGTCCTGGTTCAGTCCTGGTTCAGTCCTGGGTTAGTCCTGGGTTAGTCCTGGTTCAGTCCTGGTTCAGTCCTGGTTCAGTCCTAGAATTAGTCCTGGTTCAGTCCTGGGTTAGTCCTGGGTTAGTCCTGGGTTAGTCCTGGTTCAGTCCTGGTTCAGTCCTGGTTCAGTCCTGGGTTAGTCCTGGGTTAGTCCTGGTTCAGTCCTGGTTTAGTCCTGGTTCAGTCCTGGTTCAGTCCTGGGTTAGTCCTGGAATCAGTCCTGGTTCAGTCCTGGTTCAGTCCTGGTTCAGTCCTGGGTTAGTCCTGGGTTAGTCCTGGTTCAGTCCTGGTTCAGTCCTGGTTCAGTCAGTCCTGGTTAGTCCTGTTCAGTCCTGGTTCAGTCCTGGGTTAGTCCTGGTTCAGTCCTGGTTCAGTCCTGGGTTAGTCCTGGGTTAGTCCTGGTTCAGTCCTGGTTCAGTCCTGGGTTGGTTAGTCCTGGTTCAGTCCTGGTTTAGTCCTGGTTCAGTCCTGGTTCAGTCCTGGGTTAGTCCTGGTTCAGTCCTGGTTAGTCCTGGTTTAGTCCTGGTTTAGTCCTGGTTCAGACCTGGATTAGTCCTGGTTCAGTCCTGGTTCAGTCCTGGTTTAGTCCTGGTTTAGTCCTGGTTCAGTCCTGGTTTAGTCCTGGTTCAGTCCTGGTTCAGTCCTGGTTTAGTCCTGGTTCAATCCTGGTTCAGTCCTGGTTTAGTCCTGGTTTAGTCCTGGTTTAGTCCTGGTTTCAGTCCTGGTTCAGTCCTGGTTCAGTCCTGGTTCAGTCCTGGTTCAGTCCTGGTTCAGTCCTGGTTTAGTCCTGGTTCAGTCCTGGTTCAGTTTAGTCCTGGTTTAGTCCTGGTTCAGTTCCTGGTTCAGTCCTGGTTCAGTCCTGGTTCAGTCCTGGGTTAGTCCTGGGTTAGTCCTGGTTTAGTCCTGGTTCAGTCCTGGGTTAGTCCTGGTTCAGTCCTGGTTCAGTCCTGGTTCAGTTCCTGGTTCAGTCCCCTGGTTAGTCCTGGTTCAGTCCTGGGTTTTCAGTCCTGGTTCAGTCCTGGTTCAGTCCTGGTTCAGTCCTGGTTCAGTCCCGGTTCAGTCCTGGTTAGTCCTGGTTCAGTCCTGTTCAGTCCTGGTTCAGTCCTGGTTCAGTCCTGGGTTAGTCCTGGTTTAGTCCTGGTTCAGTCCTGGTTCAGTCCTGGTTCAGTCCTAGAATTAGTCCTGGTTCAGTCCTGGGTTAGTCCTGGGTTAGTCCTGGGTTAGTCCTGGTTCAG
This sequence comes from Boleophthalmus pectinirostris, assembly GCF_026225935.1. Lineage (NCBI taxonomy): Eukaryota > Metazoa > Chordata > Actinopteri > Gobiiformes > Gobiidae > Boleophthalmus > Boleophthalmus pectinirostris. Next base: position 38,706,735 of record NW_026571473.1, read on the forward strand.
TCAGTCCTGGTTCAGTCCTGGTTCAGTCCTGGGTTAGTCCTGGTTCAGTCCTGGTTCAGTCCTGGTTCAGTCCTGGTTCAGTCCTGGTTCAGTCCTGGTTAGTCCTGGTTAGTCAGTCCTGGTTCAGTCCTGGTTCAGTCCGGTTCAGTCCTGGGTTAGTCCTGGGTTAGTCCTAGTCCTGGTTCAGTCCTGGTTCAGTCCTGGTTCAGTCCTGGTTCAGTCCTGGTTCAGTCCTGGGTTAGTCCTGGTTTAGTCCTGGTTCAGTCCTGGTTCAGTCCTGGGTTAGTCCTGGTTCAGTCCTGGTTTAGTCCTGGTTCAGTCCTGGTTCAGTCCTGGTTTAGTCCTGGTTCAGTCCTGGTTTAGTCCTGGTTTAGTCCTGGGTTAGTCCTGGTTCAGTCCTGGTTCAGTCCTGGTCAGTCCTGGTTCAGTCCTGGTTCAGTCCTGGTTCAGTCCTGGGTTAGTCCTGGTTCAGTCCTGGTTTAGTCCTGGTTCAGTCCTGGTTCAGTCCTGGTTTAGTCCTGGTTCAGTCCTGGTTCAGTCCTGGTTCAGTCCTGGTTCAGTCCTGGTTCAGTCCTAGTCCTGGTTTAGTCCTGGTTTAGTCCTGGGTTCAGTCCTGGTTCAGTCCTGGTTTCAGTCCTGGTTCAGTCCTGGTTCAGTCCTGGTTCAGTCCTGGTTTAGTCCTGGTTTAGTCCTGGTGTCCTCAGTCCCGGTTTAGTCCCGGTTCAGTCCCGGTTCAGTCCCGGTTCAGTCCCGGTTCAGTCCCGGTTCAGTCCCGGTTCAGTCCTGGTTCAGTCCTGGTTCAGTCCTGGTTCAGTCCTGGTTTAGACCTGGTTTAGTCCTGGTTCAGTCCTGGTTCAGTCCTGGTTCAGTCCTGGTTCAGTCCTGGTTCAGTCCTGGTTTAGACCTGGTTTAGTCCTGGTTCAGTCCTGGTTCAGTCCTGGTTCAGTCCTGGTTCAGTCCTGGTTTAGTCCTGGTTTAGTCCTTGTTCAGTCCAGGGTTAGTCCTGGTTCAGTCCTGGTTCAGTCCTGGTTCAGTCCTGGGTTAGTCCTGGTTCAGTCCTGGTTTAGACCTGGTTTAAACCTGGTTCAGTCCCGGTTCAGTCCTGGTTCAGTCCTGGTTCAGTCCTGGTTCAGTCCTGGTTCAGTCCTGGGTTAGTCCTGGTTCAGTCCTGGTTTAGACCTGGTTTAAACCCGGTTCAGTCCCGTTCAGTCCCGGTTCAGTCCCGGTTCAGTCCTGGTTCAGTCCCGGTTCAGTCCCGGTTCAGTCCCGGTTCAGTCCCGGTTCAGTCCCGGTTTAGTCCTGGTTCAGTCCTGGTTCAGTCCTGGTTCAGTCCTGGTTCAGTCCTGGTTCAGTCCTGGTTTAGTCCTGGTTAGTCCTGGTTCAGTCCTGGTTCAGTCCTGGTTCAGTCCTGGTTCAGTCCGGCATCTCGATCAGTGTTTCTTCTGTTCAGTAAATAAAACCTGTGAAGTTTTGACGGTCGAGTCGCGTCTGTGAGTTCGTGTTCGCGCTGAAGAAAGTGAAACCAAAAGTGAACCGGTGGAGGACTCTGAACTGGACTGCACCATGTTTTTATTACAGCCTAAATAACGTCAAATAATGTCGTTCTCGTAGATCTGATCTCGCGTCTCGTCTTGGTGAAACTGCATCTCGTCCCGCTCGTAAATATCACTAAACTAAACTAAACCGTCTCGTTGGAAGGATTACAAGCTGCACGTCGGTTTTATTTTCCTTTTTTATTTATCGTCAGGTGTCCGATTAGAATCTTTTTTATTATTCTAAGCGATGTCTTCCTCCCCGAGACGCCGCGTTTGTTTCAGAGGAATCGAGTTCAGAAGCGACTCTCCCCGTTACAGATTAGATCATCGGAATCTAAACCAGGACTGAACCAGGACTAAACCCGGTCTAAACCAGGACTGAACCAGGTCTAAACCAGGACTGAACCAGGACTAACCCAGGACTAACCCAGGTCTAAACCAGGACTGAACCAGGACTGAACCAGGAATAAACCAGGTAAACCAGGACTAAACCAGGACTGAACCAGGACTAAACCAGGTCTAAACCAGGAATAAACCAGGTCTAAACCAGGACTGAACCAGGACTGAACCAGGACTAACCCAGGACTGAACCAGGACTAACCCAGGACTGAACCAGGTCTGAACCAGGAATAAACCAGGTCTAAACCAGGACTGAACCAGGACTGGAAACCAGGTCTGAAACCAGGACTGAACTAGGACTAAACCAGGTCTAAACCAGGACTGAACCAGGACTAAACCAGGACTGAACCAGGTCTGAACCAGGTCTAAACGAGTTCTAAACAACACTAAACCAAGACTAAACGAGGACATGGAGAAAAACATTTGACGAACCTTCCACTAGAAAAGTTACACAGTGCAGCTTTAACTTGTTGCATCGCTCAGTTGAAGTTTCATATTAAATCCCTGGTCCTTGTCCTCACGCGTCCTGGTCTTTCTGTCTTGTTTCGCAGCAGGAGCAGCAGGGTCAGAGCGACGCCGTGTTCGAGGTGGTGAGTCTGCAGAGGGAGGCCGACAGGAGCAACGACGACAAACTCCAGCCGACGTCTCCCACCGAGGAAGAGGAGCAGGACGAAGGTCTGGACACAAACACACCACACGCACCTCAGGGCTTCAGAGAGTCACGTCGCTCTTTAACTCTTTAAAGGTTGTACAGAGGATTTTCCAAGGAAGGAGAAATCCAGCCACTGTTTGTCCTTTTTCAAATGTTGCGCATGTGTGAAACCAACCCCCCTCCCCTACAGCTCCTACGTAGAAACACCTCCTCCCTCCTCCTCCTTACGCCACAAACAGGTTTGTTTACAGCCGCTGCACATGACTTGTAAACAACTAACTACAGTGTTGGTTAGACAAGACGGAGAAGTGAGGAGCAGGGAGCAGGGAGAGGAGATTCCGTGCCCGGAGAAGTGAGGAGCAGGGGGAAGAGCGGATCGGGCAGCGGGGAGAGGAGCAGGAAAGGGGTGCAGAGAAGGTTGCGCGGAGATTCAGTGCGAATGAACTAGCTACAACACGCAGCAGCAAGCGGACTCTTTCTTTGCACTGAAAATGACGTTTTCAGACATAGGATATCGCTTTCGTGTCCTGAAAAACGTTTGTCCAACTCTTGGAAATAAAGTACGTTTTCATAATAAGCAGAAGTTTCCTGTCCAGGAGTAATTTGTGGACCAGTGCTCAGTCTTTAGACCCTTCGTCTGCTTCAGTCGCGCCATCGCTGGAATGAATCTTCAAGAATCACCTTAGTTTGGCTTCGCTGCTTTTCCCCTTGTCTTCTTCTTTCAGCGACCTCAAAAACGGACTTTCTTTTGCGGCGAACTGCTCCTGGATTCTTGTCGCCATCGCAACAAACTTTGTGCAAACTGCGAGGAAGATATAGGTAAAAAAAAGCCTCTAAGAACTGTTGCGTTGGTGGAGTAAACAGCGTCTGTGCGTCTTGCGTCTGTGGACTGTGTGACAGTCGTACGTAAACCACGTACCGGCAGCGCAGGCAAGTCAGTTATGCTATAAACGTAGGGAGATTGATTGACAGCCTGTCAGCTCACAGATAACGAGGCAGTGTCTTTATCTATTGGCAAATGTTTAGCCCCACTACGTCCAGAGTTGATGAATTTTTATTCTCTTTTTTTTGGTCATCATAATTACAAGGCGACTGCATCTTTATAATCTATCACTGACAACTTGAAACAAAAAAAATCCTCCATACAAACTTTAACTCTTTCCCCCCTGGACCCCGACTAGGAACAACCCAGACATATGTTACTAGTTCTACCCTTAGAGCACAACTGCATAAAAGAAAACAAACTTCCACGAGTGATTATAAATGATTTTCACACTCATGAACTTAATTGAAACACAGACATATTTGTGTCTCTGGAAACTTCAGACTCTGAACTCTTCATTTCTGGATGTTTAAATGTGATTCAACTCATTTACAGGTGTATAACAGCTCACTGAAAATGAGAGTTTACCTGCTCAGGTGCAAAACCGAAAACAAAAAACTATATTCAGCATCTGATATCTGCATGTTCTGAGTCCTGTATTCATTAAAAAAATGTTAAAAATATATTTGTCAAAGTATTTAAACAGATTTCATATCACCAGATACAGTAGAGCCAAGTGTGCACCTGTTTTTACCTGTTGTTCACCTGTGTGCACCTAATTCATTTTTTCCATTTAACTTATTCAACTAATTCAGCTTATTATAATATAATAATATAATAATAAAACTCTTCCCCGTCAGTGTGTGTCCAGTATTTGTCATCTTGGTCACTTTCTCGTGCGCAAAGCTCCGCATAAGCGTTTTTACTGTAGTGATTCTGCATCTTGAAAAAAAAGACTGAAATATTTTAAAGGACTCGCCTGAGCAACATCCAGATTTCAGGGCAGTTTTGGTTCTTAATTAAGTATAAAGCCTGGATAGTTTGTTCGGACATCGCAGGACTCAATACAGACGCATCAGCTGCATTCTCACCTTCGTAAGATTCACTCTCTGAAAGTTCGTCGCTGTCGCTGTTTTCCACTTTATGATCAACTTCATCACCACTTTGAAATCTATAAAAGTCACTTTCTCTTCATTATTTCTAAAACTGTGCGCCGTGATCTTTCCATTGCTCGTGTTTCGTGTTGTGTTTTTTCCGGAAGCTACCATCATCACTACTTTGATTAACTTCGGAAAAAACCTGCGAAAACATCTCCTTGAATCCTATTGGTCAGTCTGGTGTGGGTTGTAGTGGCCCCGACCTGTCGCAGACTCTGTTTAAATGTGAAAAACCGAGCCGTTTCTAAAGGTCGTCAAATCACGTCTTTAGTGAAACAGCGGACGAGTCAAAACACGTCATTAAGGAAACAGGGGGTCGTCAAATGTCGTCTTCATGGGGGAAAGAGTTAAGCTGTTACCTCCTCCAAAAAAATATCTATACCATCCTTTAATATTCGTCTGTCTACATCTCCAATGCTCCAAATGCTCTGTTCCACCTTGTGATGTCACGTAGTGGGAGTTTTCAAGTTAACTGCTACACCGCAAAAAGTGGAGTGTTAAAATCGACTCTCACAGAAAATTTTTTAACGTTTTCCCAGGGTTTATACCAGTCCGATCTGTTCTACTTTTTGGAAATGTTAATTAAGTCACACTGGAGCGAAGTTCCCGTTTAACCCCAAAAATCAAGAGTTAAATTAACGTTTTGAGAGTAAACGGATAACACTTTGTAGAGTTATCCTGATTTAACTAAACAACACACAGAGGTGTTTTGTTTTTACACTTTATTTGAGTTAATTTAAGATGAAATTATGAACAAAACTGGTTCAAACTGGTCTTATCTGGCAGGAGTTTGAAGTGGTGGTGGGAGGAGCCAAATTAACACTAGAGGAAGTTGAATAAACTCTAGGAGAAGTTGAAGTAACACTAGAAGAAGGTGAATTAAAGGTTGTATGGAGGATTTTTTTTGTTTCAAATTGTCAGTGATAGATTATAGATGCAGTAGCCTTGTAATTATGATGACCAAAAAAAAGAGAATAAAAATTCATCAACTCTGGACGTGGTGGGGCTAAACATTTGCCAATAGATAACGACACTGCCTCGTTATCTGTGAGCTGACAGGCTGTCAATCAAACTCCCTACGTTTCTAGTGTAACTGACTTGCCTGCGCCGCCGGTACGTGGTTTACGTACGACTGTCACGCAGTCCACAGACGCAAGACGCACAGACGCTGTTTACTCCACCAACGCAACAGTTCTTAGTGGCTTTTTTTTACCTATATCTTCCTCGCAGTTCGCACAAAGTTTGTTGCGATGGCGACAAGAATCCAGGAGCAGTTCGCCGCAAAAGAAAGTCCATTTTTGAGGTCGATGAAAGAAGAAGACAAGGGGAAAAGCAGCGAAGCCAAACTAAGGTGATTCTTGAAGATTCATTCCAGCGATGGCGCAACTGAAGCAGACGCAGGGTCTAAAGACTGAAGCACTGGTCCACAAATTACTCCTGGACAGGAAACTTCTGCTTATTATGAAAACGTACTTTATTTCCAAGAGTTACACAAACGTTTTTCAAAAGCGATATCCTATGTCTGAAAACGTAATTTTCAAGGCAAAGAAAGAGTCCGCTTGCTGCTGCGTGTTGTAGTTAGTTCATTTGCACTGAATCTCCGCGCAACCTTCTCTGCTCCCCTTTCCTGCTCCTCTCCCCGCTGCCCGATCCACTCTTCCCCCTGCTCCTCACTTCTCCGAGCACAGAATCTCCACGCACCCGCTCCCCTCTCCTCTCCCCTCTCCTCTCCCTGCTCCGCTCTTCTCCCTGCTCCTCACTTCTCGTCCGCGCACGAAATGTCCGTGCCCCCCTCCCCCCGCTCCTCACTTCTCCGTCTTGTCTAACCAACACTGTAGTTAGTTGTTTACAAGTCATGTGCAGCGGCTGTAAACAAACCTGTTTGTGGCGTAAGGAGGAGGAGGGAGGAGGTGTTTCTACGTAGGAGCTGTGGGGGAGGGGAGTTGGTTTCACTCATGCGCAACATTTGAAAAAGGACAAACAGTCGCTGGATTTCTCGTTCCTTGGAAAATCCTCTATACAACACCAAGTGAAGTTAAATTGCGCGGCAGTAGTTCAGTTGGTGGAGCATTCGCCCACTGATCTGAAGGTTGGCGGTTCGAATCCCGCTCTCAACATCAAACATCAGGTTGGCTGGTGTGATTCCAGCTCCCACAGATGAATGCTGTCGTTGTGTCCTTGGGCAAGACACTTAACCCACCTTGCCCACAGTGTCTGTGTGCACTGGTGTATGAATGTGTGAGTGGTTCCTTGTTGTGAAGAGCTTTGAGCCTTGAAGGTGGAAAAGCTGCTATATATACCATTTTACCATTTAAATTAACACTAGAGGAAGTTGAATTAACACTAGTGGAAGTTGAATTAACACGAAGAGAAGTTGAATTAACACTAATAGAAGTTGAATTAACTGTAACCGTATCAACTTTGGCAAATAACCCCAACTCGAACCCCCATTTAATTTTCTAATAGTTAAAATAACACTTTTTGTGTTAAAAACAACTATAAAATATTTTACACCTGGAATTTTAACCTTCCAGGTTTTGCTGTGAACCTTTTTTACTTTAGGTTCAGTAGAAATGGGCAATTCCAGGACTGAAATTATCCGCATGATTCTAGTAAAGGCGTATGGCATGTAAAAACACAGTGGAGCACTTCCTGTTTTCAGTCTGAGAGAAGAATTCAGCCTAAATGTGCAGGTTTGTGTGTTAAATGAAACAAAAAACACAACTCCAGGTCTGTTTGTGACGAGGAAACTACATTATTGTAACATAGATCAGAAAATAGTGTCATATGGGCCCTTTTTTTTTTTTTTTTTTAGTAAACTTCATTTAACGTAATTAACAAGAGCCAGTGGGAAAATAAACAAATTAAGTCTTTATCTCCTGTGAACGCTGTGCTAATAGAGTTTTGTTAATAGACCAGAGTTTGTTTTGAACACAGTTTGACCCAAAGCAAATCCACTGATGTTTTTATTGACTTAAAAACTGACTGAATTTTTACATGTGACGCAACAATCCAGGCAAAATGCAAACTGAGCTTTTTTGAGTCTAAAAGAAAACCACTCTGTGTGAATGGATTAATGAAAGAAGCATGATCGACTTATTGTTCAGCGGACTCTGTTCACGCTTACGTCACAAAACCGGAAAACGTTTGGAAACATGACGACTTCATTTGGGCTGTTTGCGCGAGTAACTCTGACAAAATCTGGGAAAACTGAGAAAATGACCTGGTTTTCTTCATCTAGACGTCATTGCTTTCTTTCATTTCCTTTTATAAATTTACTATTAATTTGACTTTTATAATTTGTCTAATTTGATTAAAAAAAAAGGAAAATTGAGATTAGAATTCCACATGGAAAGATTTGGCAGGTTGTGAAGATGCTGCTGCTGAATCCACTTTTTTTTTAAACTCAAACTCCTAATTATGAGATTAAAACTTGTAATTACGACTTTAAATCTCAAAATGATGAGTTTAAAATGAGTAATTATGAGTTTAAATCTCAAAATTATTACTTTAAAATGAATAATTGTGACTTTAAATCTCAAAATTATGAGTTTAAAACGAGTGATTATGAGTTTAAATCTTGTAATTATGAGTTTAAATCTCAAAATTATGAGTTTAAAATGAGTAATTATGAGTTTAAATATCAAAAGTATGAGTGTAAAATTTGTAATTATATGTTTAAAACTCCATAATTATGACTTTTTGTGAGGCTTTAATTTTTATTTACTGGTGGAAATGGGCTTCTATTGGACTCAGTATTTATCATGTTGATTCTTTTCTCATGTTGATTCTTTTTTTTTTTTTTTTTTGGCAAAAATGGGGAGATATTTGTTATTTTTCTTGCAGTAGGCTCTGTCGAACGGAACGGAACGCCACAGTGACATTTTTTTTAAACTAAGTTAGATAAATACACAAATGAAAAGGCAATTTATAAAAGAAAAAGTGACATCTAGATGAAGAAAACCGGGGCCATTTTCTCAGTTTTCTCAGATTTTGTCTTCGTTACTATCGCCAACGGAGCCCAAAGGAAGTCTTCGTCCGCTTGTTTCCAAACGTCTGCTGGTTTTGTGGCATAAGCGTGAACAGAGTCCAGAAGATAAGACTTGAGCTGTTGGGGGTTGAATAAGTCACTTTTATGGCTGATTATTGGTCCATTCTGTTATTTATTTGAGCAGCTCAGGCTTTTTAATGAGACTCTCTATTTAAAAATGGTTTAGTGGGATTATCCTGCTTTATTTTAATTGTGTCAGTGACTTAAAGTGGCTTCAATTAGGGTTTTTCCTATACCGATACCGGCGAGTACTCAGATCAAATCACCGATCCGATACTACTTTATTTTCCACAGTGAGGAGCTGTAGATGCGAGTGTGTCCAGAGCAGGTTAAATGTAGACTGTAGACTGTGGAGGTTTGCAGACTCTTAAAAAAAAACACTGATAATGACAGAAAAGACATTTGTGTTTTCTCTTTGATACCTTCATTTAGCTTTTAGTGTGGACGCTCAACTTTGTAGAAAAACTTTGACAAGACAGCGACAACTTGGACTTAGTTTACCCCGCAGAATCATCCATGTGCTCCGAACGAGCATCTTTTTATAGTTTAAGTGTTTAAGTGTGTCTACCAGTCGATCGCCAAGGTAGTGTGGGTAGATCGTAGTGTCGTAGTCCTCCAGACCGGTCTTTTTACGGCCCTGGACTTGTCTCAGACTCGAGCGGGTGAGGGCAGATTGTTTCAGTGCGGAACAGTTTGCTCGGCTTTGTAGTAGGTACATCATTTTGACTTGATCATTTTGTAAGTAGCTCGCATGCTGAAAAAGTGTGGGCACCCTGGTCAAAAATCATTATATATTTGACTCTTAACACTTAGGCTCCGCCCACACTACTTCGTATTTGAGTCGTTTTCGTTGCGGATGCAGTGTTCGTTCACACTCGTCCGATGGAAAACGGCTCCAGAGACGGAACGATCTGGTGGCTCCAGCTCCTACGGATTCATGTTGGTCCAGATCTGATCCTGCACCGTGTGGACGCCTGAAAACACTGATAAACGGGAAACAGCGGAGCTACAACTATTTACACAGAACAGACTCACCATCAGCAGAACACCTCTCTGTCACAGAGAGAACACTCATATTCCACTGAGTCGTGTCTTATTTAAGTCAGATAGAATCTGAACACATCAGCGCACAAGGAAAGAGCTGAGTTTTTGAGCGCTTCCTTCATGCAAATGAGTCATGTGGTTTTAAGTTTGTTTCTGTAAAACGTAAACAAATATGTTCAAAGCTGTGATAGGGAAGATTTGTGGACACAGAAACAACGTGTCTGGATGCAGATTGTTTCCGATACGGTGATTCCAGTGATAACCTTAGTTCTCAAAATCAAATTTATTCTTCTAGATTTTCTTTAAAAATAGTCTTTTAATAGATTTATTTATTGCTCTTGTAAAAGGTGACCAGATTTTCAAAATCAAACACTGCGACACCCCCGAGTTTGTGTTGGTTGGTAATAATAAAATTGTGAAACGAGTGAGTAATTAATGAAAATTATTCTGCACTTGGCCAAATCATGATTAACATGTGAACCAGTATAGTCACATTTTCTGTGTTTTTGTAATTTTTAAGCAGCTTTTATGTATTTTAACTTAACCAAGTACAATTTCTGCCTCTCTTTACTGTTGGCAGGTATAAAATTAGTCAAAAATAGGGACATCTGGGGCATTTCTTGTATAAAACTCAGGAGACAAATCAGTAGTTTTGTATAAATCTGCAGGGACAGAGACACAGGGTCAAAACTGGGACTGTCCCAGAGAAGCAGGGACGTCTGGTCACACTGTTTGTACTGTGACAAAACTGAGTAGTCTCAGTCTTTTACTTCACACTATTTAGTATCAGACTGGTATTGGCATCGGCGAGCAGTGTTGGGAGTAACGTGTTATAAAAGTAACGAATTACTGTAATGCATTTCTCTTTGCTGTAACGCAGTAATGTGGTATTACAGGGAAAAAAAAAAAAAAAAATGTATATGTATAACACACGTCACAAAGCTTTTTTAACCTGGATTGAAGTGGTGGGTTTTTTGTTTTTCTTCATACAAATTCTCTAAAATCACCGCGACATCAGCAGCGGTGAAACGCCGGAGACGCGCCCGTGTAGACCGTCAGGTGACCACGAGCGAAAGGACTGACGCAGAACTCCACACTCCACAGGACGAAGAACAGCTGACGCCCGATCGCGCCGCGCAGACACCCTGTGTGCAAGGTGCTTCCAAGTTCTAGTCCAAGATTAGTTCTGGTTTGGTCCTGATTCAGTCCTGGTTTAGATCTAGTTTAGTCCTGATACAGTCCTGGTTCAGTCCTGGTTCAGTCCTGGTTCAGTTCTGGTTTAGACCTGGTTTAGGCCTGGTTTAGATCTAGTTTAGTTCTGATACAGTCCTGGTTCAGTTCTGGTTCAGTCCTGGTTTAGTCCTGGTTTAGTCCTGGTTTAGTCCTGGTTTAGTCCTGGTGTAGTCCTGGATTAATCCTGGTTTAGACCTGGTTTCGACATAGTTTTGACATGGTTTCATCCTCGGTTCAGTCCTGGTTTAGTCCTCGTTCAGTCCTGGTTCAGCTCTGGTTTAGACGTGGGTTTAGACCTGGTTTAGACCTGGTTTCAACCTGGTTTCGACATGGTTTCGTCCTCGGTTCATTCCTGGTTTGGACCTAGTTTAGACCTGGTTCAGTTCTGGTTTAGTCCTGGTTCAGCTCTGGTTTAGACCTTGTTTAGACCTGGTTTCGACATGGTTTAGACATGGTTTCGTCCTCGGTTCATTCCTGGTTTAGACCTGGTTCAGTCCTGGTTCAGTCCCGGTTCAGTCCTAGTTCAGCTCTGGTTTAGACATGGTTCAGTCCTGGTTCAGTCCCGGTTCAGTCTGGCGAGTACAGATCCAAAAACAGTATCGGAACAAGACTAGTTTCAGTTTCTTTGTTTATCACAGTATTTTTTCGTAGCGATACATCATGTTTGCTTCTGAATCTGTTATCGTGATCGGCCCAAAGAGGGAACAACGAAATAAAATGGATAAAACGCTCAAAAAAGTCAATTTTGTGTCATTTAGGACGTTTAAAACCTGACTGGTCACCGCGCGGCTCTGCCTCTCGTCGTCTCCCGCCTCCTCCTGAGCTGAAGATCGCAGATGTTCAGGGTCACCTCATTGTGCGTGAACCCAGCTTCTTTTGTACGGGCCCCGAGCGAGCACGCGGGCCCCTCCCCCCCTCGCCGTGGCGGTGGCGTTCTGTGGCTTTACGGCGCTTTGTGATGCCCCTGATTGTGTTTTTCGCTCCATTCTCCTCCGAAGGCACAGGCCATTATGAGAGGGGAGCTGCACTGTAACACAAGAGCACAATGGAGGCACGGACGAGGCACCGACGAGGCAGACCTGAGCCTCTGTGTGCGGATAAAAAGGCTGCAGCGGTGAAACGACGGTGTAAACAGAATAAACAGAACGGCAAAATGATGATGATGATGATATAAGAGAGAAAACAGAGGACGGACGGGTGTCGGCAAAAATGTCACACAGAAAAAACAGCGGGTTTCTCGTTGCTTGAAGCTGCGTCGTGTCACTTTTCAGGTGGAGGAACTAGGGGTGTGTAAAAATATCAGAATATCGATATATCGTATCGCTTAATGTGATGATACAGAATCGATATCGTGGGCTACTGTATCGATATTTCAGGAGTATTTTTAGGTGTGTTTTACTAAATCATTTTGTTACAACGCTACAGTTTTGTTGCTTGTGGAGTGAAAGGAAACTCATTTATGCGACACATTTGACATTTTTACTGTTTTGAGGATTAAAATGTTTGTGTTTCATATGAACTTTGCACAAGAAGTGGTTAAACAAAGACTTTTAGTATCAGAGACACGATTTAGCCTTTATTTTTTATCGATTTGAAATATATCATATCGAATCGAAAGTGCACTGTATCGAGGTATGTATCGTATCGTGGGCTGTGTATCGAGGTATGTATCGTATCGGAAACTTCTTTATGGTACCCAGCCCTAGGAGGAACTCTGAAATGCTTTTATTCATGGACATTTTCTTGCTTTAGAATGTTTCACACTATGGCATTAAACCTTTCTAACTCCATGGAGACCAAACCAGACCAAGTGACAGGTCAGATCTGTGGAGAGTCTGTTTTTTTCTAGGTATTTTTGAGCTACAAAACCACCTGTAATTGAATAAATTAGGGCTGGGCAAAAATAAAAAATATTTATTACATTAATCGCGTGAGTTCGAGTGCGATTAATCACATGTTATAGGCGAGTTTCAGCTGACGTCATTGTTATTAAAAGCCCGCGTTGCTGCTGGGAAATATTTTGGTCAGAGGCAAGAAACACGATAGCGTCAAACACAGTGCGTAAATAATGGTAAATTCCTGCTGCATTATCGGACGCACAAATAGAAGCACGGAAGAAGGAAAATGTCTTTTTCGTATTCTGAGTGAAAAGAACCACTAACGGTGAATTAAACGACTTTCAAACATCCGCAGAGCAAACGTAGAAGATCCTAACAAACCGTGGACTCCAACAAGTTCAACAACACATCGAGACTCTTGGAGGTTTTCATCTTTTCTGCTGTGAATGGCCCAGGAGTTTCCACCAAGTCATTGTGGATGTCGCCCAAGTGAATATTTGTCCAGGTAGTTGGCGATTCTGACCAGAAATTTGGTTTGTTCCACCTTTTGTCGGGGTTGAAAAGGGTGATTTGTCGTCCGTCGATGTTTATGACCAATTTCTGGTCAAATGGTCTTGGGTCCTCTGCCGTTAGAGTGGATAAATAACCGGGATCAATACCCTTTACGTGCTTTCTCGCTCCGTCCGTCATGTTGAATTAGTGTTTCTTGCCGCCGACCAAAATAATTCTCAGCATGCAACGCACACTTTTGTCAACAATGAAACTCGCCTATACACAAAACCAATTAATGTATTAAAAAGTAGAGTATAGCGCACTTTTATTGGAAATGTAATTGAAAAAGCCATACATTTGTTGTGCAAACAGCCGTAAAGTCATGGAAATTTCACTTTAGGTCTTGAAAAAGTAATGGAAAAGTTTAGAAATTTTGTCAAAAATAGAAATGTACAAATAAAAAATAAAAAAATAGGGTGTGCTAAAAAAAAAAGTAAAACAATAAAATGAAAAAGGGGGTGTGCAAAAAAAAAAAACAAAAAGCAAACTTAAAAACCTAAAAATAAAAAATAATGTGGGCATGCTAAAAAATTTTTTTAAAAACATAAAAATAAAAAAGGGGCTGTGCTAAAAAAAAATAAAAAATACTTAAACATAAAAATAGAAAATAAAAAAGTGGGCATGCTAAAAACTGACAAAAAAACACAAAAATAAAAAAAGGAGGTGTGCTAAAAAAATTAAAACATAAAAATGAAAAAGGGGGCATGCTAAAAAAATAACTTAAACATAAAAAATAAAAATTAAAAAAGTGGGCATGCTAAAAACTAACTTAAAAACATAAAAGTTAAAAAGGAGGTGTGCTAAAAAAAAATTAAAACATAAAAATGAAAAAGGGTGTATGCAAAAAAAAAAAAAAAAAAAAAACTTAAAAATGTACAAATAAAAAATTTAAAAGTGGCTGTGCTAAAAACTAATGTAAAAACACAAAAATAAAAAAAACTGAGGCATGCTAAAAAAAAAAAAAAAACACACACACAAAAAAAAAAATTAATTAAATTAAATTAAAACCATAAAAATAAAAAATTAAAATGAGGTCATGCTAAAAAATAACATAAAAACATGCGTTGTTATTATGAGTAGACTCCCCTCTCCATAGATGCGACCTGTAACTTGGCCTGATGACGTCGCCTACTTGTCTCCATGGAGATAGGACGACAAAAAAACTTACATAGTCCAAGTTTAACGTAAAAATTTTGCACATTCTGGAGCTGTACTGTAGTCGTCTCTGTCTCTGTTCTAACACGACTTCACCTGCAGGGGGAGCTCACGCAGAAACTAATATTTGTGCACAAAAAACGCACTATGACACGGTGTATTTATATAAAAACAGATTAAACTTGAGAGTCCTGAGTCGACTAAAGTACCGAAGTCTCACGCAGCAGCACTTTCTGTTCTATATTTGTTTCCTCGTGGCAAACGCACCTGGAGTTGTGTTTTGTTTTGTTTGCATGTTTGAGTAGTTCTGCGTTTATATTTATCGTCTCTGAGTCTCCGGAGCTTTAGTCCCCGTCTTTTCAGTCTCTCTTGTATTATTCCATTACATTTTGAATTTTAAATACTTAACTTTGAGTGTTTGAATTTTAGTTGCTGAAATTTTAAGTGTGCTTTTTCAATATGTTTTAAATTCACGATAAAAATTCCACTTTTTTAATCTTCAGCGCAAATATTTTCAGAGGCTGTTTCCTATTGGCTGTTTTCATCTGTGGGCGGGGCTTTGAGGTTTGATGAGGCGAATTCTGACCAATCAGATCGCGCTCCTGTTTGTTACTAAGTTAGATTGGATCATTTTTGGATCGATCGCGTCTGTCTTGGATTTTTGCTGCGAATTTTTCACACTGAGTTTTGGCTGTTGAATTTGAGCGCTGGAAAATATTTGTGCTGAATATTTAAAAGGAGATTTTTTTTATATTGAATTTTAAACACTTTGGAAATGTATAAATGTGTTTTTTTATTTTGACGAGCTGTTGGTTTAACTCAGGGGTGTCCAAACTTTTTTCATCAAGGGTCACATCTCGAAACACAGATGAAGAAGAGGACTGATCGAACTGACTGACTGGTGCTCAGTACAGTGAATAATTGAAATATGTGCATGTTTAACACGTTAGAAAGTCCCATCAGTCTTTATATATAAATATTAAATCTTGGCTTTATCAAGGTAGATTTTCAAAAATTCATTCATTCATTTTTAATACACGCATCAAGAATCTCAGACTTCCGGTCATCGCGCAATTCATACTGGGAAGGATTTTCCGAAAAAGTGAGCATCAAACCACCATGTTTGTTTTTACAGTGGGATGTGTTTATTGTCAAAGTCGATCTTTTCAAGTCTTTTGTACCATATCACTTTTGTTTCTGGTTCTGATATTGTCATATTTTAGTTTTGGGATTCGGACATCGTAATTGTGTGGTTGTTGGATCCTAACAGCGGAAAACGGCTCGAGAAATTGGTTTGCGAACTTCATAAATGCAAAAGTGAATCAGATGTGTGTGACTGCAAACCTCTGTTTAAACTATTTCCCTTCCCATCGTAACTGAAAAATAGTGAAAGGTGAAGGGACGGGCAGGATTGATCCACGGGAAGGACGAAAAAGGTCATCTTTGACCGTCTGAATCATCCCGAGTTTGCAGCGAACATTTGGCATGTGGAGCGACAACAAAGCAAAACCAAAAAGGGGATCACGTACAAGTCGCATTTAATTGGAAATGTGAACGACCTCGAAAAAACATCGGATTTCACAAAAAAATCGGAATTGAGCGTTAAGCCCTGCAGTCCGAACGCAGCCTGATAGCCCGGAAAATACGGTATTTGTTTCTCGACATTGATTTCGCACTATGAATTGTGTGTGTAGTGAGTGTGTTGGTGTTATGTACTTTGACATCATCCACGCTGGCAATAATCTTTACATATTTACATTTACTCTTATGTGCCTATTCAGAATAAAAACAGTTCAATAATGTTTTTTCAGAGTTAAAAAAAAAGCAAAGTCAGAAATTCAGCGGCGTTTTAAATTCGAAATCTGATGAAGCCAAATGATCTTCCGTCGTCTTGGGCCTTTTCTCTGCAGCTCCACCTTCAGTCTCGGTCAGGACAGTGTGTCTTTAATCTTTAGTTTGACCTGTAGACGGTCCAATAATTCAAAATGCTATGACTCGTTTTACATACGACCTAATTATACGTGTTCTGTTCTTCTCTTGATTTATTGCAGCTCATGTTTTTAATAATAATAATATGGTACAGTCAGGTGTTTTAGAAAAGTGTTTTGGGGCATTATCCCGCTTTATTGTTTGGAATTGTCAGAAAAATCTGTTATTTTGACTTTTTTCTTTAGAAATTCAAAGGTGCACTGTGCAACTTTTCTGCTGGAGGGTCCGTCACCTGCTTGTTTCTATGGATACGTCATTCCTCTGCTTTAGAATGTTCCACAGTGTGACATCGAACAGCTCCACTTTACGTTTATTCAATCACAGGTGCGGGTTTTACAGCTCATTCTGTTGGTGAGCGGCGTCGCCTCTCCACAGATCTGACCTGTAACCTTCTAACTTTGGTCTCCGTGAAGATAGAAACGCTTAATGCCGCACGGTGGAACATTTCAGACAAAAAAAATAACAAAGCTTTAGGGACACACTTCGATCGTTTTGACCGGAGAAACAAAATTTACATTGTGGAGTGCGAAAATGAAAACGAAATATGAAAATTCTAGTTTAGAATTTTGATTAATTTGGAAAAGTACGACATATTTGAACGGGTTTAAATAAAGGTTGTGTAAAATAAGATTTGAAATAAAATAATAAAATATAAATATAAATAAAATAATAAAAAATAAAAATATAATAATAATAATAATAATAATAATAATAATAATATAAAAATAATAAATATAAATATATATCATACCTGTAACTTGGTCTGATTTGGTCTCCATGAAGATAGAAAGGTTTAAAGCCATACTGTGAAACATTTCAGACAAAGTACCACCAGAAAAGTTACTTACATTTCATAGTTTTTACCCGACAGTGATAAATAAAATTTTGTTTCAGTCACAAGCCAAAATACAACATAGATCAGAAAATAGCAAATATTAAAATGGGTTCTTTTTAATTAATGTTTCGCTTTATTTTTATCGTTGCAGAAAGCGACAATGAAATCTCCAGCGGAACCGGAGACGTGTCCAAAGATTGTCCCGAGAAGATCCTGGAGTCCTGGGGAACCATCCTG
Source organism: Boleophthalmus pectinirostris (assembly GCF_026225935.1). NCBI lineage: Eukaryota > Metazoa > Chordata > Actinopteri > Gobiiformes > Gobiidae > Boleophthalmus > Boleophthalmus pectinirostris. The sequence goes on from NW_026571473.1 coordinate 38,724,235, forward strand.
AACAGATGGTAAAGCTAAAATCTCTCTTCTGCCTCAAAAAAACTACAGACTTTTTTATTTTTAGTACAATTCTTACTGGTAAATGTGAAGTTGTTGCAGTCAAAAAAACTTAGAAACAAATCTATTTTTGCTTAGACTGACCGGATTTTCTCAGTTTACGGCAGAGTGAAGTAGTGTCGTAGTACTCGAGACCGGTCTTCTCCAAATTTATGCTACGGTGTAGTTTTGTAGGCAAGACCCACTAATGGAGACCAAGACCAGTCTGAGACCACAGGGTGCAGAGACCGAGACAAGACCGAGACCTCTGTGGGTCAAGACCGAGATAAAAACCGAGACTTCTGATGGTCGAGACCGAGACAAGACCGAGACTTTTAAAGGCTGAGACCGAGACAAGACCGAGACTTCTGAGGACCGAGGAAAAGCCAAGACTTCTGAGGACCCAGGCAAGACTGAGACTCCTGATGGTCGAGACCGAGACAAGACCGAGACTAATATAAAGACCAAGACTTCTGTGGGTTGCGACTGAGGCAAGACCAAAACTTCTGAGGGTCGAGACCGAGACAAGACCAAGACTTCTGAGAGGTTCTGAGACGAGACCGAGCAAGACGAGGCAGAGACTCTGAGGGTCGAGATCGAGGCAAGACCAAAACTTTTGAGGGTCGAGACCGAGGCAAGACCAAGACTTCTGAGGGTCAAGACCGAGACAAGACCGAGACAAGACCGAGACAAAGACCGAGACTTTAAAGGCTGAGACCGAGACCAAGACCGAGACTTCTGAGGACCCAGGCAAGACTGAGACTCCTGATGGTCGAGACCGAGACAAGACCGAGACTAATATAAAGACCAAGACTTCTGTGGGTCGGGCCTGAAATAAAAACCAAGATTTTTCAAGGCCGAGACCGAGGCAAGACGAGGACTTCTGAGGGTCGAGACCGAGGCAAGACCAAGACTTCTGAGAGACTTTTCAAGGCCGAGACTGAGACAAGATGGAGACTTCTGAGGGTCAAGACCGAGACAAGACCGAGACTTTTAAAGGCTGAGACCGAGACAAGACCGAGACTTCTGAGGACCGAGGAAAGGCCAAGACTTCTGAGGACCCAGGCAAGACTGAGACTCCTGATGGTCGAGACCGAGACAAGACCGAGACTAATATAAAGACCAAGACTTCTGTGGGTCGGGCCTGAAATAAAAACCAAGATTTTTCAAGGCCGAGACCGAGGCAAGACGAGGACTTCTGAGGGTCGAGACCGAGGCAAGACCAAGACTTCTGAGGACCGAGGCAGAGACAAGACAGAGACTTTTCAAGGCCGAGACTGAGGCAAGACCAAAACTTCTGAGGGTCGAGACCGAGGCAAGACCAAGACTTCTGAGGGTCGAGACCGAGGCAAGACCAAAACTTCTGAGGGTCGAGACCGAGGCAAGACCAAACCTTTGAGGGTCGAGACCGAGGCAAGACCAAGACTTCTGAGGGTCGAGACCGAGGCAAGACCAAGACTTCTGAGGGTCGAGACTGAGACAAGACCAAGACTTCTGAGGGTCGAGACCGAGGCAAGACCAAGACTTCTGAGGATCGAGACCGAGGCAAGACCAAAACTTCTGAGGGTCGAGACCGAGGCAAGACCAAGACTTCTGAGGGTCGAGACCGAGGCAAGACCAAGACTTCTGAGGGTCGAGACCGAGGCAAGACCAAAACCTTTGAGGGTCGAGACCGAGGCAAGACCAAGACTTCTGAGGGTCGAGACCGAGGCAAGACCAAGAGGTCGAGACCGAGGCAAGACCAAAACTTCTGAGGGTCGAGACCGAGCAAGACCAAAAACCTTTGAGGGTCGAGAGACCGAGGCAAGACCAAGACTTCTGAGGGTCGAGACTGAGGCAAGACCAAGACTTCTGAGGGTCGAGACTGAGACAAGACCTAGACTTCTGAAGACCGAGGAAAGACCAAGACTTCTGAGGACCCAGGTAAGACCAAGACTTTTGTGGACTGAGACAAGATCTAAACTTCTGAGGGTCAAGACCGAGACAAGACCGAGACTTTTAAAGACTGAGGCCGAGACAAGACCGAGATCACGGCCCGATGAGACCAAATCGAGACCATTTTCATGCATTTTACAGTTTTTTTTTGTCTCATATGTATCAATTTTTTCATAGATCTGTCTCCATTTTATCTGATTAATGTTAATTTAGATTTAAAATTAACCAAACAAACTGTACTACACTTAAATGCGCCTTTTTTGGACCCCACCCACAGTTTGACAACCCCTTCTATAAGAGAACTTCCACTGGAACTTTAAAGAAAACTTCTTCAAAATGAAGAAACACTGTGGGTCAGGATCTCGGAAAGTGGCGCAGAGTATTTAATTGGAGTACAGTTTGCTTATTTTCTTATTTTAAGCTTAAATTAACATTACTCAGATCAAATGGAGACAGATTTATAAAAACATAGATATATTTCTACCAAAATAACTGTAAAATACAAATAAATGTACAAAATGCCAAAGATGTTTTGTTTTGGTCTCGACCTTTAAATGTTTTGGTCTTGTCTCGGTCTCGACCCTCTGAGGTCTCGGTCCGGTCCTGGTCTCGGGTGCCTGTGGTCTCGGACTGGTCTTAGTCTGGGTTTTGATTAGTGCGCTCTTGACTACAGCACCAGAGTGACGTGTAATTTAAACATCTCTCTGTAGTTCTAACATAGAACTCGCTCATTTGCTCATGGGCCCAAAAATAATTTTCTCTTCCACACTTACTTCCTCAATCCAGGCGAAGCTCCTCCCACCGTGTGACGTTTGTAATGTGCACGGCGAGGAGCGTTTGGACCAATCAGAGCGACCGCTGCTAGAGCAGAGAGAGCGCGGGCATGTATTACGCCAAATCCTGTAGGAAGAAGGACAATAACGTCTTTAAAAATAATAAAATTCACCAAACATTCTCATGTCGGTAATCGTTGCCAACACAGAACGTCTGTCTTTGTCTACATCAGGGCTGCCCAATACATCGATCCTGATCTACCAGTCGATCGCCGAGGTCGTGTGGGTAGATCGCCGTGTCTCGTCTCGGACTTGATCGCGTTTGGACTCGGTCTTGTCTCTCACTCGAGGTCTGACACTCGACAAGTGTGATCATATTTCATTCCGGCCGCTGCTGTTGGTAATAAACTTGTAGCGGGTGCAGGAGCGTGTGGGGCGTCTCAGTGCAGCCTGTGCGCTCATTTGAAACCCGCGGAGACTCTACGGCGCATCACAAACACACACGCTCCCTATGCACGGCTCGTCTGCGACAGCGTGTGCCCTCGTGTACCAGCGTGCATCACAGGGCAGGTTCAACTTCCTAAACATCCTACCTGTCCATCTGCCTCACGTCAGCACGCCGCCCCTCGCCTTTTCACGCTCTCGCTCCTTCCTGCGTACAGCGAACACAAGCCCCTCCCACAGTGCGGCTGATTAGAAGAGCAAGACCAAACGTGAAGCAAAAACCAGTCTAAATTTGTGTTCCAGTATGAACTTTAAAAAACAGGTTTAAAAATCTTCCTTCACTTTTTTCACAGTTTTGTGTAAAGTGCCAGAGGAAGTTCTCTTAAAGAAGAGGTTCTCAAACTGTGGGGGAGGGTCCAAAAAAGGGGCACAGAGTGTTTCAGTGCAGTTTGTTTGTCTTTGTATTAGGTCGATCAGAATGACTTGGTCATTTTGTAAGTAGCTCACATGCTGAAAAAGTGTGAGCACCTCTGGTTTACATCCATCTTGACGCTTTGTTTACTGTTGTGTTGTTCCACAAAAGGGACCCAGACAGACGCCGTGGCTTCACAGCTCTTTGCTGATTGGCCGGGGCGCAGTCTAAAACTTACGGGGTCCTTGCAAACCGTCTGGTGCAGGAGTGTCAAACCGACCCTGATCCCAAAGGGGCCGGATCAGAAAACTCAGTGTGACTTATATACGTTCTTTTTTCTTCTTCATTATGCATTTTTTGTCCGGTGTGACTTATACTCCGGAAAATACAATACCTAACATTTTCTTATCACGTTTTTATCACGTTTAGTTTTCCCCCAGAGAATAAATTGAAACAGCAGCACTTTCAGACCAAAACAAACCACTGTGCGCCCGTGAGTCTGTATTTAATTTTAACATTTTATTGTGTTCCTCGCCAGAAACTAAAGAAATGCCTCCTGTCAGTTGAAACTTTAGCTCGATTTCATTTAATTTAGTTGTGAATTTATTAGAAAAACACTTGGAAAACACTGTAACACTTTATATAGACCAATATGATTTAATACAATGTTTATAGTTCAGCTGCAGATATAAATGGATTAAACCAGGACTAAAACCAGGACTAAACCAGGACTAAACCAGGACTAAAACCAAGACTAAACCAGGACTAAAACCAGGACTAAAACCAGGACTAAAACCAGGACTAAACCAGGACTAAAAACAGGACTAAAACCAGGACTAAAACCAGGACTAAAACCAGACTAAACCAGACTAAACCAGGACTAAACAGGACTAAACCAGGACTAAACCAGGACTAAACCAGGACTAAAACCAGGACTAAAACCAGGACTAAAACCAGGACTAAAAACCAGGACTAAACTAAAACAGGACTAAAAGGACTAAAACCAGGACTAAACTAAAACAGGACTAAAACCAGGACTAAACCAGGACTAAAACCAGGACTAAACCAGGACTAAAACCAGGACTAAACCAGGACTAAACCAGGACTAAACCAGGACTAAACCAGGACTAAACCAGGACTAAAACCAGGACTAAACCAGGACTAAACCAGGACTAAAACCAGGACTAAAACCAGGACTAAAACCAGGACTAAACCAGGACTAAAACCAGGACTAAACCAGGACTAAAACCAGGACTAAACCAGGACTAAACCAGGACTAAAACCAGGACTAAACCAGGGGACTAAACCAGGAAAAAACCAGGACTAAACCAGGACTAAAACCAGGACTAAAACCAGGAAACCAGGACTAAACCAGGACTAAACCAGGACTAAAACCAGGACTAAACCAGGACTAAAACCAAAACCAGGACTAAACCAGGACTAAACCAGGACTAAACCAGGACTAAACCAGGACTAAACCAGGACTAAAACCAGGACTAAAACCAGGACCTAAACCAGGACTAAACCAGACTAAAACCAGGACTAAAACCAGGACTAAAACCAGGACTAAACCAGGACTAAAACCAGGACTAAAACCAGGACTAAAAACCAGGACTAAAACCAGGGACTAAAACCAGGACTAAACCAGGACTAAACCAGGACTAAACCAGGAACTAAACCAGGACTAAACAGGACTAAACCAAGGACTAAAACCAGGACTAACTAAACCAGGACTAAAACAAAACTAAACTAGGACTAAACCAGGACTAAAACCAGGACTAAAACCAGACTAAACCAGACTAAACCGGACTAAACCAGGACTAAAAACCAGGACTAAACAGACTAAAACAGGACTAAAAGGACTAAAACCAGGACTAAACCAGGACTAAACCAGGACTAAAACCAGGACTAAAAAGACTAAAACCAGGACTAAAACCAGGACTAAAACTAAAACAGGACTAAACCAGGACTAAACCCAGGACTAAACCAGGACTAAACCAGGACCAGGACTAAACCAGGACTAAAACCAGACTAAACCAGGAAAACCAGGACTAAAACCAGGACTAAAACCAGACTAAAACTAAAACCGAGGACTAAAACTAGACTAAACCTAAACAGGACTAAACTAAACAGGACTAAACTAGGACTAAAACCAGGACTAAACCAAAACTAACTAAACCAGGACTAAAACCAGGACTAAAACTAGACAAACCAGGACTAAAACCAGGACTAAAACAGGACTAGACTAAAACCAAGCTTAAACCAGGAAAAACCAGGACTAAACTAAACCAGGACTAAACCAAAAACCAGGACTAAAAACTAAACTAAAAACCAGGACTAAAAACCAGGACTAAACTAGGACTAAACCAGGACTAAACCAGGACTAAAAGGACCAGGACAAACTAAACTAGGACTAAACCAGGACTAAACCCACTAAAACCAGACTAAACCAGGACTAACCAGGACTAAAACCAGGGACTAAACTAACCAGGATAAACCAGGACTAAAACCAGGACTAAAACCAGGACTAAACCAGGACTAAAACCAGGACTAAACCAACTAAAGGACTAAAACCAGGACTAAAACCAGGACTAAACCAGGACTAGGACTAAAACCTAGGACTAAAACCAGAGACTAAAACCAGGACTAAAACCAGGACTAAAACCAGACTAAACCAGACTAAACTAGGACTAAAACCAGGACTAAACCAAACCAGGACTAAAACCAGGACTAAAACCAGGACTAAAACCAGGACTAAACCAGGACTAAACTAGGACTAAACCAGGACTAAACCAGAACTAAACTAGGACTAAAACAAAAACTAAACTAGGACTAAACCAGGACTAAAACCAAAACTAAACTAGGACTAAACCAGGACTAAACCAGGACTAAAACCAGAACTAAACTAGGACTAAACTAGAACTAAACTAGGACAAAACCAGGACGAAAACCAGAACTAAACTGGGACTAAACCAGGACTAAACTAGGACTAAACCAGGACTAAAACCAAAACTAAACTAGAACTAAACGAGAACTAAACCAGGACTAAACCAGAAGTAAACTAAAAAGCACGACAATATCAAGTAATCCAAAGTATTCAGATTACATTACTCACTTTAAGTAATTTAATGGATTATGTTACATTATGTAATCTGTAATCTGTAGGGGATTACATTTTAACACTCACCTTCCCAACACTGGTAATCGACAGGAAAGTGTAAAAACGACCCATTATCACATTATGCTCCAGTCGCCTGTGTGTTTTTTGCTCTCATCTGTTCGCTCGGGCCGTTAACCGTTAAATGAGGTGTTTACACAAACGTCGGGCTCAGATTTCATTTAAAGAATTAAGATAATTGACAGCGTATTAGACGTCGTTTGTCCGCGTGTGTGTTGCCGTCGTAAATGACAAACATCTGGGCATGTGCACACACAGACTTTACGATGCAAATACGGCTCTGGCTCGAACCGGGGGAAGGATTTGGGTTTTTTCCACGAGGCGACAGGAGAAACAGAAAATATCGTAAAGGGCCAAAATACTTAACACAATTCTGCATCATATTAATTGTATTTCTTCATAAGAATAAAAAAAAAGCAGTAAATATCAGTGTTTTGAGGAGCTGCTGAGACTTTGGAAGAGTTAATTTTATGACAATGAAAAATTTTAAACACTCACTTTAAGCAATGAAAAAGTGAGGATGAGTTACAGAGGAGCTGTTAAGGACCAAAATAGTTCACTTTTATGGTACAAGCATGAAATTTTGCCACATTAGTAATAGAGCCCGACCGATATGGAACTGATATAATGGGAGTTGGAGCTGCCGATATAATCGCCGATATATTTAGTGATGTAAAAATTCACTGTAAATCTTGAATTGTTTAAAAAACTTAGGTTTGGCTCTAGTAGATTCTAAATTGGGTTTATTTAGGCAACATTTATTGTTATTCTGACTCTTTACATCATATTTACATACAGTAGATTGGCCTAATGGCATTTTTGCATCACATTCTAGACACTAGTGATGGGGATTCCAGTTTTTTATAGGAAAACCGGCTCTTTTGGCTCGGCTCACTAAAGCAGCTGGCTCTTTCGGCTCCCAAGTGACTCTTGAGATTGTTTTGTTGCAAGCAGGACTAAACCAGAACTGAACCAGGACTGAAAAAGGACTAAACCAGGACTAAAACAGATTTAAACCATGTGTAAAACAGGACTAAACCAGAACTGAACCAGGACTGAGTGGGGACGTTTCTATCTCTCTCGGGACACTCGAGCCCAAGATTAGTCCAGTATCTCTCTCCTGCACTCGAGCCCAAGATTAGTCCAGGTTTATTCATTTTATGCTGAACTGCAGCCAAATATGCACTTTTTTAAAAAAAAATCCTGTGCACACGCAGATTTCTGAAAGTTTCGTTTTCAGCCGCTGCTGCTGTCAAACTATGGGTCTACATGCGGCTTGAAGAGAGAAAAAGAGAAAACACGGCTCCCAATAAGAAACATGCTCCCGTCGTTCACTTCAAAGAGCCGGATCTAAGAGCCGCTTCGATCGTGACCGACCCATAACTCCTAGCTAGTAAAATAAACTATCGCTATTAGCCTTTAGCCGTAAAAACGTGCGCACCGCGCGGTAATTAATTATATGCATAAATGTGGATCATTCACACGTCTATTCACAGCTCATTTACATATCAATGCTGGTCCAGAAACAAATATACGGACCAATACAGTCACTTTACAATAGACCAATAGAAAACAGTCTGTTTATGTGCGGGAGCTACAGCAGCTAACCGCTAACAAAACCTAAACTATCTTCAAAGTCGATGTATTTCCAACACTCACCGCTCACACAGGCTCCTCCTCACATCACAAGTCTGCACTAATAAATGTCCTTTTAATCCAGACTCAAACCGATTGTCTGTAAAAAGAAAATAATCTTAGTGTCGCGCACGGCTGCGGGTGTAAACAAACACACGTGAGTGAAGTGACGTCACTCTGGTGGTGTGTTCAGGGACAGTACGGACACACACAGACAAATTACACTGCAGATAAATACTGATGCGGAGCCACATATTAGGACATTTATCTGTTTGTAAATTGGATTAAATGAACAGAATGTAGAGAGTCTAAACTTTATAACGAGGTATAACATGCCCACGTGAAATATCGGCCCATATCAGCGAAGCATATCGGCTGAGAGCCGATATGTCTCCAGGTGCCCATATTGGCCGATAATATCGGTCGGGCTCTAATTAGTAACACCCCCAGGACTCATATTTCTGGATATGGAACCAAGCCTAATGTAACACTGGAGCTGAGAACTGCACCTGTCACAAAATGGACTTTATGAAAATGAGGCTGCCATAAAAACACTGCCTAATCCATTTCTTATAGTCTAATATGCATAGTTATCCATTTTACAGTGTTGGGAAGGTGACTTTTAAAATGTAATCCCCTACAGATTACAGATTACACACACCAAAATGTAGTTTGTAACATAGTCCATTAAATTACTTAAAGTGAGTAATGTAATCTGAATACTTTGGATTACTTGATTTGCTGTAGAGAAGCAAAGACGAGGAAATCGTAACATAAGAAGTTTTGTCTGATAAAAGAAAATAAAAAGCCCAGACTTTACTGAACCAAATTAAAAATATTATTGATAGAAGATGAGGAGACACGTCCACACAGCAGGATTTAGTTCTGTTAAATCCTGTTT
>NW_026571473.1:38734048-38749048 GCF_026225935.1 Boleophthalmus pectinirostris
AGTTTTAGATCTGGGTCCATTTTGATCCCTAAATTTGTAATAACTGGCTTCACTAAATGGTTTAATGAACCCAGGTCTACAGAAGAAGAAGAATTAAGGGAGCTAGGGCCAAAAACCATAACCTCTGATTTTTCCTGATTTAGATGCAAAAAATGATGTGACATCCAAGATTTTATGTCACTAATGCAGTCTGGAAGTGTCCGGCAGCCTGCAGGTCATGTCTCTGTAATGGCAGATAGATTTGACTGTCATCTGCGTAACAGTGGAAAGAGACGCCATGTTTCCTCAGAATGGTGCCCAGAGGAGCATATAAAGGGAAAAAAGCAAAAGCCCTAGAATTGATCCCTGGGGAACCCCGTATGACAGGGGAGTAGAGGAGGAAACATAATCACCAACACCAACACAGAAATGTCTATCGGTCAGGTACGACCTGAACCATAGCAGGGCTGGACCACGAATCCCCGCCCAGTGCTCCGACCGGGACAGAAGAATCTCGTGGTCCACTGTGTCGAACGCAGCTGTCAGATCCAACAACACAAGAACAACACAATCACCAGCATCAGTAGAAATAAATATGTCATTAAAAACACGCAAAAGGGCAGATTCTGTGCTGTGTAGACTCTTAAAACCAGACTGAGTTTGTGCTCATCTAAAAATGATTTCAGTTGGATAAAAACTATTTTCTCCAGTATTTTGGAGAGAAAGGGAAGCTTAGAAATTGGCCTGAAATTTGACAGCACCGATGAATCAAGGCCAGGTTTCTTTATCAGATGCACCACAGCCTGTTTACACTGGGCAGGGACGACACTGGTGGACAAACTACTGTTGACAATATTTTGCACCACAGAGTCAAAAACCTCTTTAAACAGACGGGGAGGTGGCGGATCATTGGAAGAGCCTGCAGCTTTCATGGGAGAAACGTTTGACACCTGGGACATTTCTTGTATAAAAATAAAATATTGTTGTTTGGGTTGGTTGAAAAGTAATTCAAGCCAAAAAATAAAAAATAAAAAAATTATACAAATAAATTGTGCTAAATAAAAGAAAATACATATTCTTCCACAAACTGTCAAAATTACAGAAATGTCAAAATTTGCCGAAAATCACTGACAAAAATTTAGTCCTGGTTTTGTCTAGTCCTGGTTGAGTCCTGGTTGAGTCCTGATGTAGATCTGGTTTAGTTCTGGGCTGGTCCTGGTTTAGTCCTGGTGTAGATCCGGTTTATTCCTGGTTTATTCCTGGTCTAGTCCTGGTTTAGTCTAGTCCTGGTTTAGTCCTGATTTAGATCTGGTCTAGTCCTGGTTTAGTCCTGGTCTAGTCCTGGTCTAGTCCTGGTTTAGTCCTGGTTTAGTCCTGGCCTAGTCCTGGTTTAGTCTAGTCCTGGTTTAGTCCTGATGTAGATCTGGTCTAGTCCTGGTTTAGTCTAATCCTGGTTTAGTCCTGATTTAGATCTGGTTTAGTCCTGGTTTAATCCTGGTTTAGTCCTGATGTAGATCTGGTCTAGTCCTGGTTTAGTCCTGGTTTAGTCCTGGTTTAGTCCTGGTCTAGTCCTGGTTTAGTCCTGGTTTAGTCCTGGTTTAGTCCTGATGTAGATCTGGTATAGTCCTGGTTTAGTCTTCGTTTAGTCCTGGTTTAGACCTTGTTTAGACCTAGTTAAGTCAAAATTTACTGTTTACTGTCAAAATTACAGAAATGTCAAAATCTGTGTAAAATCACAGACAAAAATGTGCATATTTTCAATTATTTTATTCGTCCACATGATTCTTCTTTTTTTTTTTTTTTTTTTAATTGTCGGTGTATTTCCCGGTGTATTTCTCCACACTGCAGCCCGGAGAATAAATCCGCGGAATGATTAAAAGTGACGAATTATTTATGACCCGCTCTGACTCGGCTCGTCGATAACAAACAAATATACGGGGAAATAATCGCCATGGCAACGTGAGGCGAGCGCGACGGCGGCGAGGCGACGGGCGACGCGTCAAAAATGATTGAACAAAGAACGAAACGTCCAGACTCATTATCAGGACGACGGACTGTCCCCACACGACTCTAGACCGGGTTTAGACCGGGTTTAGACTTAGTCCTGGTTTAGTCTTGGTTTCGACCTATTCTAGTCCTAGTTTAGTCCTGGTTTAGACCTGGTTTAGACCTGGTTTAGTCCTGGTTTAGTCCTAGTTTAGACCTGCTTTAGTCTTAGTTTAGTCTGGTTTAGTCCTGTTTCCTAGTTTAGTCCTAGTTTAGACCTGGTTTAGTCCTAGTTTAGACCTGCTTTAGTCTGGTTTAGTTAGTCCTGGTTTAGTCCTAGTTTAGAGACCTGGTTTAGTCCTAGTTTAGACCTGCTTTAGTCTTGGTTTAGTCCTGGTTTAGTCCTAGTTTAGACCTGGTTTAGTCCTGGTTTAGTCTTGGTTTAGACCTATTCTAGTCCTGGTTTAGTCCTGGTTTAGACCTGATTTAGTCCTGGCTTAGGCTTGGTTTAGTCCTAGTTTAGACCTATTTTAGACCGAGGTTAGACCTGGTTTAGTCCTGGTTTAGTCCTAATTTAGTCCTGTTCTAGTCCTGGTGTAGTCCTGGTGTAGTCCTGGTCTGGTTTAGTCCTGTTCTAGTCCTTTTCTAGTCCTGTTCTGGTCCTGTTCTTGTCCTGTTCTGGTCCGGGTCTCTTCCGGGTCTGGTCCAGTTTCTCATCGTGTTTTAAAGCAGCAGACACAGATTTAGTCCTGGAGCTGGTCCTGGTCCTGGTCTGGTCTAGTCCTGGTTCTGGTCCAGTTTTTCGTGGTGTTTTAAAGCAGCAGACACAGATTTAATCCTGGTCTGGTCCGGGTTTGGTCCTGGTCCTGGTCTGGTCCAGTCGTGGTCTGGTCCAGTTTCCCGTCATGTTTTAAAGCAGAGACAGATTTAGTCCTGGTCTGGTTTAGTCCTGGTCTGGTCTGGTCCTGTTCTGAGCCCTGGTCCAGTTTCTCGTGGTGTTTAAAAGCAGCAGACACAGATTTAGTCCTGGAACTGTCCTTGGTGCTGAAACACTGTCGTTTCTCCAGCTGAAATGTTCCAATATGAGGACAAAACTAAAACTAAACTAGAAATATTTGTAACATAAATGAAAAAAAAGAGAGAGGAGAGTCTGGTACCAGGTATTTTTTCAGAAAGTTCTCGTTATCGTTCTTCTGTTTTCACTCAAACTCTTTCCAAGTCTTTCCATGTTTAGAGCATCACATGAAATTCCAGAGTTATTTTTGCATCTTACAGGAGAGGCCTAGTCCTGGTTTAGTCCTGGTTTAGTCCAGGTTTTGGTCCTGTTCTAGTCCTAGTTTAGTCCTGGTTTAATCCTGGTTCAGTCCTGGTTTAGTCCTGGTTTAGACCTGGTCCAGTTCTGGTCTGGTCCTGTTCTAGTCCTAGTTTAGTCCTGGTTTAGTCATGGTTTAGTCCTGATGTAGATCCTGGTTTAGACCTACTCTTGTCCTGGTCTAGTTCTGATTTAGTCGTGGTTTAGTCCTGGTCCGGGACCAGGCTTGGTCTAGTGCTGGTCTAATCCTGGTTTAGATCTATTCTAGTCCTGATTTATTCCTGATGTAGACCTGGTTTAGTCCTGGTTTAGTATTGGTTTGGTCTTGTTCTAGTCCTAGTTTAATCCTGATGTAGATCTGGTTTAGTACTGGTTTAGACCTACTTTAGTCTTGGTTTAGTTCTGATTTAGTCATGGTTTAGTCCTGGTTTAGTCCTGGTCTGGTCCTGTTCTAGTCCTAGTTTAGTCCTGACATAGATCTGGTTTTGTTCTGGTTTAAACCTATTCTAGTCCTGGTTTATTCCTGATGTAGACCTGGTTTAGTCCTGGTTTAGTCCTGGTTCAGAGTATAAGTCGCAGGAAACACCCAAAACCATGAAAAAAGTGCCACTTACAGACTGAAAAATACATGTTTCCTCCTTTCATTCTCTCTCATAAAACCCACAGACCTAAACTTTTTACTTTTTACTCAGTGACCGGCTAATAACGGCCCTGATCCGACACGAGAAAAGCTCCAGTCACCGGCACAAAAGAGAGAAAAAAAAAGAGTTGGACATTTGAAGAGAAAAAGTTAATGTTATTCAAAACAATAACAGGCAGTTTTACACTTTATGACCCGTAATTAAAAACGACAGTGAAAATGACGAGCCGCGATCTGCCGTGAATAAAAACCAGACGCTAAAATGTGCACTTTTTAACTTTTGAACGACGGCGCAGAGAGAGGCGTGAGGTAAACAGACGCGCCGGGTAACCTTTAGTGCCGTGTGCATAAACGAGACGATGAAAAGACCAGATGTTTAACGGAGGAGAGGAAAAGCAGATCACCACTTTGAGATCTTTGTTTGTTTGTTTAGTGTTTTTATGAAGTCTCTGAGCGTGCGGGGAAACTCGGGGCTGCAGGGTTTTACAGCCGGAGGCACTGCTCTGTCTAAAGCCCTCACCAAAATATCTGGGTTTCACGTGACGTCGCGGGGCTACGTTTGTCGGCGCAAATTCAGACGGAGGGCAGGAAGTGAACCGACTGGAGGAAAACGCAGATGTGTTGTGTAGTTTACGGCTGTGCCAATCGTTCCAACCGAGAGAAGGAAAAGCGATTTTTTTAGAGAACCGAATATAGTCGTCCACAAAGGTCAGAAATGGGAAAAGCCGACAGAACAACGCCGTAAAACAGCGGTGTCAAACTCATTTTGGTCCGGGGGCCGTATCCAACCGACTTTGATCCCAAAGGGGCTGGATCAGAAAACTCATGTCATATAAACCCCCAAAATAACAATAAGTACAAATATTTGTGCAGAGAAACACAAATCTATTACAGAAATCTTTTTTTCATTGATGAACTCTTTCTTTTACAAAATATTATAATATTATGAACAACCTGAAACTTTAAGAAAAATACAATTTCAACACAAAGTTTTAACATGAACTTGTATGTAAACAGGAATAAGTGAATTTTTGTTGTAAAATCCTGCACTCGGCTCCACTTTTCTCATGTTGGACATTTTTCTGATGAGGGGGTCACGGTCAACAGTCAAAACGATCGTCCTTTAAGAGCGTTTGGAAAGAGACAAGTCTTCATTTGTGCTGCTCTGGTGGGAGGGGCCACGTACAGAGACGCTGGAGACGCTGCTGTGATAAACACCACAGAAAATTATCAATATTTTAATAGAAAATATCATTAAAATATTTGAGTAGAAAATCAGCCAAGGGCCAGATTAAAGGTTTTGGAGGGCCGAATCTGGCCCCCGGGCCGTATGTTTGACACCTGTGCCGTAAAAAGTGAATTACAAACGTGTTTGCGGTCGGGAGGAGCAGAATTCGCTAATGCTCGTGTCTGCGGTGACCACTTCATCAAAGGTTTGTTACGAAGATAAATTGTTTTTTATGGTTTACCTAAACATAAACGAATCATTAACGACGTTTGTTGACATTAAATAGTTCAGATCAGGTCACTGCTGATACGCTGAAGCCGCTTGGACTCGGTCTTGTCTCGGTCTTGAAGCCGCTTGGACTCGGTCTTGTCTCGGTCTTCTTGGAGCGGTCTTGAGTCAGGTCTTGAAGCCGCTTGGACTCGGTCTTGTCTCGGTCTTGAAGCCGCTTGGACTCGGTCTTGAAGCCGCTTGGACTCGGTCTTGTCTCGGTCTTGAAGCTGCTTGGACTCGGTCTTGAAGGCGCTTGGACTCGATCTTGTCTCGGTCTTGAAGACGCTTGGACTCGGTCTTGTCTCGGTCTTGAAGCGCTTGGACTCGGTCTTGTCTCGGTCTTGAAGCTGCTTGGACTCGGTCTTGTCTCGATCTTGAAGGCGCTTGGACTCGGTCTTGAAGCCACTTGGACTCGGTCTTGTCTCGGTCTTGAAGCCGCTTGGACTCGGTCTTGTTCGGTCTCGGTCTTGAAGCCACTTGGACTCGGTCTTGTCTCGGTCTTGAAGCCGCTTGGACTCGGTCTTGTCTCGGTCTTGAAGCTGCTTGGACTCGGTCTTGAAGGCGCTTGGACTCGATCTTGTCTCGGTCTTGAAGACGCTTGGACTCGGTCTTGTCTCGGTCTTGAAGACGCTTGGACTCGGTCTTGTCTCGGTCTTGAAGACGCTTGGACTCGGTCTTGTCTCGGTCTTGAAGGCGCTTGGACTCGGTCTTGTCTCAGACTCGAGGTCTGACAAGAGTGTGATCATATTTCATTAAGAAACTGAAAAAAAACCCCACTTGATTCACTTTGAAGTTGTTTTCTGTAAAGTTCTAGAGGAAGTTGGCTTAAAGAAGAGGTTCTCAAACTGTGGGCGAGGGTCCAAAAAAAGGGCACAGAGTGTTAGAATGCAGTACAGTTTACCTGACTTATTTTAAGCTTAAATGAACAGTAACCAGATCAAATGGAAATAGATTTATAAAAACATTACAAAAAAATTGATATAAATTTGCCAAAATAACTGTAAAATACAAATAAATGTAGGAAATGACAAAGATGGTCTCGATTTGGTCTCGATGGGCTGTGGTCTCTGTCTTGTCTTGGTCTCGACCTTTAAAAGTCTTTCTCTTGTTTCAATCTCCATCTTTAAAAGTCTCAGTCTTGTCTCGGTCTTGAGTCTCAAAGGTTTTGGTCTTGTCTCAAACTCGATCTTAAAAAAAAATTAAATTGCTTCTTGATTTGTGTAAAACTGTCATTTATATTTACAATAGTTACAATGCCACCAAATTAAACAACATATCTGTAGAAACAAGCACCAGAAAAGTGACACAATGCACCTTTAAGCAAGCGTAGGTCAAATACAGAGGACAAATTTCTCTACGGGGACAATAAAATCTTCAACTTTAACCTAGAGAACTTCAGCTCCCACGGGTCACTAATGTTATGTGCACTAAAAATACACAGGTTCTGACTGACACGGCTGTTTCTCTGTTTTCTATAAACACAGACGAGCTTTTTCCACACAAACCTGTTCTGTTTGTGAAGCTCTCAGCACCAGCCCGCGGGTTCAGGGCTGAAACGGGACCACACCAGGCTCCAGGGCTTAGCTTTGACTTTGTTTTGGGTTTTTCAAGTTTAAATGTTGGAAATGAAGTCCTGAATCAGTGTAAGTGGGTTTTTAGAGTTTAAATCTTAAAAAATGAGATCCTGAATGTGTGCAAGTGGGTTTTTTTTCAGAGTTTAAATGTTAGAAATGAAGGTCCTGAATCTGTGTGAGTGTTTTTTTCAGAGGTTAAATGTTAGAAATCACTTGGTTTGTTTGGGCGTTCATTTTGGTTCGTTTGGGCATTAGCCTTGGTTCGTTTGGGCATTCTTTTGGGCGTACGTTTGGGGATCATTCTTGGTTTGTTTGGGCATTTGTTTGGTTCGTTTGGGGATTAGTCTTGGTTTGTTTGGGCATTCATTTTGGTTAGTTTGGGCGTTAGTCTTGGTTTGTTTGTGAGTTTGTTTGGGTGTTCGTTTGGTCATTCGTTTTGGTTCATTTGGGCGTTCGTTTGGGCGTTAGTCTTGGTTTGTTTGGTCATTCGTTTTGGTTCATTCAGGTGCAAGTTTTGGTTAATTTAGGTTGTGAGGTTAATTCACCTCACAAAAATCGCAAGAATCTGTTCACTAATTTGAACAATTATCGACATTTGAACAAGTATCCATATTGAAAAAACAAATAAACAAAAAAAATCGGCTTGAGGATAGGGATGTAACCGTATCAAAATCCCTCGACTGTTATACTATGAAGAATTAAGCTTTAAAAGTGCTTAGTAACAGTTATTTCTTCATCTGCACTGACAACACCAAAGGATCATGGTCTACGTAGTTCCTTCTGTTTTTTTTAAGAGTTCACACAAAGTCATTCAAAGTGCTTTACAGAACAATAGAACCACCATAACTATTCATTTAAAGAAAGAGACTTGTAACTCGATAGATTGTGACGGCCTTCGCTCTTACTATTATTATTTAAAAGATCAAATTAACGTGGTCGACTTTTATTTTTTTTAAAAAAAAACGTTGTTAAATCGGTTCTAGAACGGTCCAGATAAGTCCCAGAAGTGTCGAGAGTAAATGTGTGAGACAGACTGAGCGGCAGACTGAGGAGCACGGGGCAGTGATCCACCGAGGCCGTCACCCGCCAAATGCTCCGGAGAAAGATGGAAACTATTATTATACTGGAGAAACTCAAGTGAACGTTTTAAAGTGCAATATGGAACTTTTCGACGATTGCTTTTTCAGATCTCTGTTCTAACGTTGTTTCCTCGTCACAATCAGACCTGGAGTTGTGTGGGTTTTTTGTTTCGTTCACACGTTTAACGCACAAACCCTCAAACGGAAAACACTCTGTTCCACCTTGTGATGTCATGCGGTAATACAGGAAGTGCTCCACTGTGTTTACGATGCCTGTGAATATGTTTTATGTAACTGCGCGTAACTTTACAACAATGAAAGATAGAAACGTACTTTTTTTTCCCCTAGTCAGATTCATCAGACGGTTTCACTTTGTGGAAACCGTATGACCTCACAGCATTAGGAATTACGAATTAAAGGTGCGATAAAAAATTTGAAGTTTGTATTTGACAAAGGAAGTCCAAAGGAGGAGAGCGTCTGCAGTCTGATATCGCAACTCAGTTCGGTTCAGCTCTTCTCTGATTGGTCGTGGTCTAAAACGTCCGGGGTTCTCGCAAACCGTCTAGTGTATTCTGATTCCTGACCTGGTCTGGTCCCAGGCTCAGTCCCGGTCTCAGCTCGAGTCTGGTCCCGGTCTCAGTCCTGGTCTCATTCACGGTCTAGTCCTGGTCTGGTCTCAGCCTCAGTCCCAGTCTCAGTCCCGGTCCCGGTCTCAGTCCCGGTCTCAGTCCCGGTCTCAGTCCCGGTCTCAGTCCCGGTCTCAGTCCTGGTCTCAGTCCTGGTCTCAGTCCTGGTGTGGTTTCAGATTCAGTCCTGGTCTGGTCCTGGTCCTGGTCTGGTGACAGTCCCGGTCCCAGTCTCAGCTCCAGTCTGGTCCCTGTCTCAGTCCTGGTCTCATTCACGGTCTGGTACTGGTCTGGTCTCAGCCTCGGTCCTGGTCTAAGCCCTGGTCTGGTTCCAGTCTGGTCCCGGTCTCAGTCCTGGTCTGGTCCCAGTCTGGTCCCAGTACCGGTCTTAATCACAGTTTGGTCCTGGCCTCAGTCCCAGTCTCAGTCCCAGTCTCAGTCCTGGTCTCAGTCCTGGTCTCAGTCCTGGTGTGGTTCCAGATTCAGTCCTGGTCTGGTGACAGTCCCGGTCCCGGTCTCAGCTCCAGTCTGGTCCCGGTCTCACTCCTGGTCGCGTTCACGGTCTGGTCCTGGTCTGGTCCCGGCCTCGGTCCTGGTCTCATACCTGGTCTGAGCCCTGGTCTGGTCCCAATCTGGTCCCAGTCTCAGTCCTGGTCCCAGTCCCGGTCTCAGCTCCAGTCTGGTCCCGGTCTCACTCCTGGTCGCGTTCACGGTCTGGTCCTGGTCTGGTCTCAGCCTCAGTCCCGGTCTCAGTCAAGGTCTGGTCCCGGTCTCACTCCTGGTCGCGTTCACGGTCTGGTCCTGGTCTGGTCTCAGCCTCAGTCCCGGTCTCAGTAAAGGTCTGGTCCCGGTCTCGGTCCTGGTCTCAATCACGGTCTGGTCCTGGTCTGGTCCCAGTGTCACTCCCAGTCTCAGTCCTGGTCCGGTCCCCGTCTGGTTCCAGTCTGGTCCCGGACCTGTTTTAGTCCTGGTTCAGTCCATTATCCTTTTTTTCCCTCCATTTTTCATTACAACACAAATCCAAAAACTGAAAAAACGAATCATTATCTGTTTTTTCATTTTGGTTTTGGCGACAAACAATGAAGAAAATTGTTGTTTTTTTCTTTTTCTTATTTTTGGTTTTATTTTGAAAAACGAATAAACGAACGACACACGGATTAGAGACGTAGACAGACGAATAATAAAGAGTTTCTCCAACATGTGTGAATGAAACAAAACACAACTGCAGGTCTGTTTTTGAAATCACAGAACGTTCTTTTCTAGTCCCGTGTGGTCTTCACTGGTCCGTGGGCGTGTGAGTCTTTTTTTTTGACAGTCCTACCAGGTTCTGAGCCCAAACTCGTGAATCTGGTGAATCCTCGGAGATCGGAGCGTCTGGCTGCTGTTTGCCGACACACCTGGCTCCCCCCAAACTCATCTCTCTTCATTTCGCCCGGACACACGCGTAATCCGTTACCGCCTCATCGGACACGGTAATTAAACCAGCCCCCCCCCCCCGTCCCCTCGGAGCCCGGACTCCGGACTCGGCTGCGGTCGGAGAAGTTTGGGCAGGAGAGAGTGAAAGAGAGAGAGTGTGCGGGGCTCCACTCACGGTATCGATAAGGAAAAAGGAAATACGTCGGGTTTTACGCGGTCGGGGCCTTGATCTCGTCACGTCCCTGATGCGCGGGACCCCCAAAGCGACGTCACAGTTTGAACGCCGTCGATCTGTGTTTTGGTTTTATTGGATGGCCTGGTTTAGTCCTGGTTTAGTCCTGGTTTAGTCTGGTTTAGTCCCAGTCTAGTACGGTCTCGTCAGGTCTCGTCTAGTCAGGTCCAGTCCCGGTTTAGTCTAGTCCGGTCCGGTTTAGTTCCGGTCTAGTCCTGTCCTGGTTTAGTCCCGGTCTAGCTCCGGTCTTGTCCTAGTTTAGTTTTGGTCTAGTCCTGCTCCGGTCCTGGTTCAGTCCCGGTCTAGTCCCGGTCTAGTCCCGATCTAGTCCTGATTTAGTCCCGGTCTAGTCCTGGTCCAGTCCTGGTTTAGTCCTGGTTTAGTCTGGTCGTCCTGGTTTAGTCCCGTCTGGTTTAGTCCTGGTTTAGTCCTGGTCTAGTCTGGTTTAGTCCGTCTAGCCTGTCCAGTCCTAGTCCTGGTTTAGTCCTGGTCTAGTCCGTCCGGTTAGTCCTGGTCTGTTAGTCCTGGTAGTCCTGTTAGTCCTGGTCCTTTAGTCCTGGTCTTGTTTCTGTTTAGTCCTGGTCTAGTCCTGTCTTGTCCTGGTCTTAGTCCTGGTCTGTTTAGTTGTCCTGGTTTAGTCCTGTTTAGTCCTGGTTTAGTCCTGGTCTGTCTCCAGGTCAGTCGTTTAGTCCTGGTCTTTAGTCCTGGTCTTAGTCCTGGTTAGGTCTAGTCCTGGTGGTCCTGGTTTAGTCTCCTGGTTCTGTTAGTCCTGGTTAGTCCTGGTTCTAGTCCTGGTCTTGTCCTTGGTTTCCTCCAGTCTGTTTTAGTCCTGGTTAGTTTAGTCTGTCCTGGTTTAGTCCTGGTAGTTTGGTCTAGTTCTAGTCCTGTCCTAGTTTGGTCTTGGTAGTCCTGGTCTAGTCCTGGTCTTAGTCCTGGTCTTAGTCCTGGTTCCTGGTCTAGTCCGTTTAGTCCCGGTCTAGTCTTGTCCTGGTCCTGGTTTAGTCCCGGTCTAATCCTGGTCTTGTCCTGGTTAGTGGTCTAATCCTGTCTTGTCCTGGTTAGTCCTGGTTTAGTCCCGGTCTAATCCAGGTCCTCCTGGTTTAGTCCTGGTCCAGTCTCGGCCTAATCCAGGTCCAGTCCTGGTCTAGTCCTAGTTTAGTCCTGGTTTAGTCCCGGTCTAGTCCTGGTCCACTCCTGGTTTAGTCCTGGTTTAGTCCCCTAGTCCTGTCCACTCCTGGTTTAGTCCTGGTTTAGTCCCGGTCTAATCCTGGTCCACTCTGGATTAGTCCTGGTCCAGTCTCGGCCTAATAAAGGTCCAGTCCTGGTTTAGTCCTGGTCTAGTTTGTCTAATCCTGTTAGTCTGTCTTGTCCTGGTCTAGTCTGGTCTAGTCTTGTCTTGTCCTGGTCTAGTCTGGTCCTGTCTAGTCTGGTCTTGTCCTGGTCCTGGTCTAGTCTTGTCCTGGTCTAGTCTTGGTCTTGTCCTGTCTAGTCTTGGTCTTGTCCTGGTCTAGTCTTGGTCTTGTCCTGGTCTAGTCTTGGTCTGTCTGTCTAGTCTTGGTCTTGTCCTGGTCTAGTCTGGTTTAGTCCTGGTCTAGTCTTGGTCTTGTCCTGGTCTAGTCTTGGTCTTGTCCTGGTCTAGTCCTGGTCTAGTCCTGGTCTTGTCCTGGTCTAGTCCTGGTCTAGTCCCGGCGATCGGCTCAGTGTTTGTGTTGTTCAAATTTATTCTCCGCTGTTTTATTTTTTCAGATTTTAGTTCAGTTCTTTGTTGTTCTTGCGAAAGTTCAAAAAACCCGACGTTGGTGTAAAACGGACTCACTTTCCCTCACACCTCCAGAACCCGCCCCTCCTCCTTTTTTCTTTTTTCACTCTCCCCTTTAGTCGTCCAGGTTCTCCCCCCGTTTACCGAGTGTTCAGTCCCACTTTACTACAGATGGGAGTAGATCAAAAGTGCGTGTGTGAGTTTCGGGGTGAGTTTCGTGGCGGCGGCGGCGGCGGTGCAGGGGGGGGACGGCAGATTGCAGATTCATGTGTCTGGCTTCGGCCGCGGTGGCATTTTAACGGCGGCACGGCTCCGGAATCTCAATGAGGAGAGTTGAGGGAGTTCACGGAGAATCTGCGGCAGAGACGGACGAGCGGGAGCCTCCGAGCCGTTACGATGATACGACCGGAGTAAAACGCGATCGGTATCGAGGCGCGGGGCGGGAGGCGGCGTCCGGCGTTAATGATATTTTCAAAGGGACATTAAAGAAAGAAATGGAGCGGTGCCGGACCTGAGGATTTTTATTTGTGGATTTTTCCTTTTATATTTGCTCATTCACTTTTAATACCGGGAACATTAAAGGTTCTTTATCACACAAAATGGACTCTCGTGAGCTTTAAGTCATGTTCTAATGTTATCACCTCCTCGAAGACAAACCTGGAGACCTGATTGTGGAACAAGGCCGGTGGGGACATGTCACAACCAATATTTGGGAAAGATAAAATAGTCCTTATGAATATTTGCCATTTTATTTTAATAAACGAAAATATACATTTATTCAGAGAGTAAATGGATAACACTTTGTAGAGTTATCCTGATGTAGCTGAACAAAACAAATAGGTGTGTTATTTTTACACTTGATTTGAGTTAATTTAAGATGAAATTATGAACAAAATTGGTTCAAACTGGTCTTGTCTCATGGACGTTTGAAGTGGTGGGTGGAAGGAGCCAAATTAAAACTAGTGGAAGTTGAATTAGGCAAAAACTCAGAGCTGGGAGGAGTTCGGGGAGGCCATGGAGGAGGACTGTCAGACGGACTCAAGGAAATTCTGGCAAACCGTCCGGCGCCTCAGGAGGGGGAAGCAGGAAGCAGTTCTTCACCAACACTGTTTACTATTTAGGAAAACTTTGAGGATCTCCTCAATCCCACCGTCACGTCTTCCGAGGAGGAAGCCGAGGCTGGGGACTCGGAGGCGGACTCGTCCATCACCCTGGCTGAAGTCACTGAGGTGGTTGGAAAGCTCCTTGGTGGCAAGGCTCTGGGGGTGGACGAGATCCGTCCTGAGGACCTTAAGTCTCTGGACGTTGTGGGTCTTGGCTGACACGCCTCTTCAACATCACGTGGCAGTTGGGGACAGTGCCTCTGGACTGGTAAACCGGGGTGGTGGTCCCTCTGTGGACAGGTGGATCGGTGCAGCATCGGCAGTGATGCGGTCACTGTATCGGACTGATGTGGTCAAGAGGAGCTGAGCCGAAAGGCAAAGCTCTCGATTTACCGTCAGTCTACATTCCTGCCCTCACCTCTGGTCATGAGCTTTGGGTAATGACCAAAAGAACGAGATCGCCAATACAAGCGCTCGAAATGAGTTTCCTCCGCAGGGAGTCTGGGCGCTCCCTTAGAGTGAGGAGCTCAGTCACACCGGAGGAGCTTGGAGCTCCACGTGGAGAGGAGCAGCTGAGGCTCGGGCATCTGTTCTGATGCCTCCTGGGCGCCTCCCTCGGGAGGTGTTCCGGGCATGTCCCACCGGGAGGAAGACCCAGGACATACTGGAGGGACTATGTCTCTGGGCTGGACTGGGAACATCTTGGGTTCCCCCGGAGGAGCTGGAGGACGTGTCTGGGGTGAAGGAAGTCTGGGAGTCCCTGCTTAGACTGATGCCCCCGCGACCGAAACCCGGATTAGTGGAAGAAAATGGATGGATGGAAGTTAACTTCAACCACATCAACCCCGACAAATAATCCCAACTCGAACCCCCATTTTAACTTTCAAAAAGTTAAACTTAAACACTTTTTGTGTTAAAAACAATTCTGAAATATTTTACCCTGAAATTTTAAATCTTAAATTATTTGCTGTGCAGGTACTGGACTGGTATTAGACAAATGGAGGTTAAACTTATTCAGTTACAGATGTTTTTATTTCTCAAAACTACCACAAAACCTTCATTCTTCTTCTCTGACCGGGGACACTTCTCCACAGATCTGAACTGTAAGTTAGTCTGGTGATATCCCTGCTCGTTTCCATGGAGACCATTCAATACAACACTAATAAACTGTAAAATATTTCAGGTAAAAACACAGCACAGAGTGAAGCAGGTGGCGAATCTGAGTCACAGACGCAGAAAAGCTCGTAACCTTTGTGTGATTTTCTTTAATTATCGATTTATGAAGAGTTTTGTGGGTTACGTAAGGCCCCGGAAAAGCAGCTGTTTACCTCGAAGATTTGTTATTAAACGTGACACAAAAACCCCCGGAGAGCGAAGCCCGACGGCTGAAGCGGCTCGTCTTTAAAAGAAACGTACACATGAATCAATAATGACCTGCTATTTCTGAGCCCACGTTAACATCCATTTTAACTGCGGCCTATTTTTAAACTGGAAAAAAGTCGGGCGGCTCAGGGTTACCATAGTGACACTGTCCTCGCCGGTCCTGCGCTCTGCACATGCAAAAATGTCACCGAGCGAAAGACACACACACACACGACACACACACTACACACACACTACACACAGACACACAAAAGACACACACACAAAGCACGATTTAATGAGCATGACTGGAGTTAATCATATGCACAGAGAGAAAATGTAGAGTTTGTGTGAAGGGTTTGTGTGTAGTCTAAGTGTGTAGGGGTTGTGTGTTTGTGGGTGTGTATGTGTATGGTTTGTGTGTGTGTAGGGTT
>NW_026571473.1:38754048-38760651 GCF_026225935.1 Boleophthalmus pectinirostris
TTACTGTTGTGTTGTTCCATAAAAGAGACCCAGACAGGAGCTCGAGTTTGACGTCATGGCTCACAGCTGATTGGTCGGTGTGCGGTCTACAACTTCCACGGTTCTTGCAAACTGTCTAGTGTATTCTGATTCCTGACCTGGTCCCTAGAGAGAAATTAAACTGAGCGGCGGCACAAGGCGGCACCAGCCTGACTAGAAAACTTCACGATCTGGTAAACTTGAAAACATCTTAAATTATGTTCAGAGCGTCTCTCAACTCTCTTCCAGCTCATTTCAAGATCAAAATGCTCATCATAACTACAAACTTAGAGGTAATAAGAAATGTTATCAGCTGAAATTTAGAACTGTTTTAAAGTCAAAGTGTCTCTCAGAGCGTGGAGTTCATCTGCGGGTCGAATTATCAGAAGAACTTAAAGTGTGTAAGAGCCTGATTCTACGGAAGCCGAGAGGCGTCGCAACAAACGCAAACGCCGCAACAAATACAAATGCGACAACACAACAAAAAGCCACAACAAACCAAAAAAAGCCACAACGGAAATGACCGCGGGACTCTATTTTAATGCAAACGCCGCAACAAATACAAACGCCACAACACAAACGCAAAAGCCACAACACATTAAAAAGCCACAATGGAAGTGACCGTGGGACTACAACGTGAAAAGTAAAGGACTGGAGAAGTCGGAAACGTAAGTAAAAGTAATTTATTGTTTTATCATTATTTGTTTCACATTGTAGTTCTTCTTCTTCACTTGCCGCTTGATCGGTCCGTCGGAAAATAGAGTCCCGCGGTCACTTCCGTTGTGGCTTTTTGTTGTGTTGTGGCTTTTTGATGTGTTGTGGTTCTTTAATGTGTTGTGGCTTTTTATGTATTGTGGCTGTTTGATCTGTTGTGGCTTTTTAATGTGTTGTGGCTTTTTAATGTGTTGCGACGTTTGCGTTTGTGTTGCAGCTTTTTAATGTATTGTAGCTTTTTTAAATGTGTTGTGGCTTTTTGGTGTGTTGTGGCTTTTTGGAAGTATTGTGCTTTTTTATGTGTTGTGGCTTTTTTGGTGTGTTGTGGCTTTTTTGATGTATTTTGTTTTTTTTGGTGTGTCGTGTTTTTTTTTTGGTGGTGTGGCTTTTTGATGTATTGTGGCTTTTTGATGTATTTTTTTTTTTGTGGTTTAGTTTTTTTTGATGTGTTTGGTTGTTTTGTGGTTTTTTTTGTTGTGTTGTGGCTTTTTGATTTGATTGTGTATTGTGGCTTTTTTTGATGTATTGTGTTTTTTTGTTGTTATGTCTTTTGTCTTTTTTGTGTGTTTGTGGCTTTTTTTTTTGATTTGCCTTTTTTTGTATTTTTTTTTTTTGTTGTGGCTTTTTTGATGTATTGTGGCTTTTTTTGGTGTGTTGTGGCTTTTTTGGTGTGTTGTGGCTTTTTTGATGTATTGTGGCTTTTTTGATGTATTGTGTTTATTTTTTTGGTGTTGTGGCTTTTTGATGTATTGTGGCTTTTGATGTATTGTGGCTTTTTTGATGTTTTTTTTTTTTTTTTGTGTATTGTGGGCTTTTTGGTGTGTTGTGGCTTTTTGTATTGTGCTTTTTTGTTTGTGCTTTTTGGTGTTGTGGCTTTTTTTGGTGTGTTGTGGCTTTTTGGTGTGTTGTGGCTTTTTGGTGTGTTGTGGCTTTTTGGATGTACTGTGGGTTTTTTTTGGTTTTTTTTTAGTGTGTTGTCGCATTTGTTGTATTTGTTGCGGCGTTTGCGTTTGTTGACCCTCCCTGCTTCCGTATGATTCAATTTAAAAAGCGATTTAAAAGAGAAACAAAAATGGAAAAACACCTGGAGGAGAGAAATATCCAACTAACTAACGGATTATTTAAAGGGTCCATGTTACACTATTTACTGATCTGTTTTAATGTCGTTTCCTCGTCGTTTTTTTGCTCCATTCACACGTTTAACACACAAACCCTGCACATTTAGGCCGAGTTCTTCTCTTTATAACGCGTCTAAAAGCTCACGAGAGTCAATTCTGCGTAATACAGCTCCACTCCTGCATCGATTTGGATTTGATTGTGATGAATGTGGCGACCGTGAGGCGCGGGTTTGCGGCGGCCGAGGAGAGCGAGGAGAGAGGGCGGAGGGGACGCGTTCAGAAGCCCGCGGCGCAGTGTCCGCGGCGGAGTGGGATTTTAGGCCGGAGACGGAGACCCGAGCGTCTGTTCTGCCGCCTCACACCCGCGGGGACGTCTGCCGCGCGTCCTACAGCCGCAGCCAAGGTGAGCCGCACCGTCTGCCCAACGAGAAGCCAACGGGCAAAGACGAGCGTTTGATCGACGACGGAGGATGAACCGGAGGAGGGACGATCACGACGACAAGACAGTTTTATTTTATTTCTGTCAAAAATATCACATTATTAAAGAGTTTATGCAAAATGATGACAACGGTGTTCTTTTTTTTTTTTTTTAATCACAAACTATTTCTTTTTTAAAAGCTGTGGCCGCTGTTGTAACTGGTTTAGTCCTGGTTTAGACCTGGTTTAGAGTCCTTGTTTAGTCCTGGTTTAGTCCTGGTTTAGACCTGGTTTAGTCCTGGTTTAGACCTGGTTTTAGACCTGGTTTAGTCCTGGTTTAGTCCTGGTTTAGGTCCTTTTAGTCCTGGTTTACCTGGTTTAGTCCTGGTTTAGACCTGGTTTAGTCTGGTTAGTCCTGGTTTAGTCCTGGTTTAGACCTGGTTACCTGGTTTAGTTTAGTCCTGGTTTAGTCCTGTCTTTAGTCCCTGGTTTTAGTCCTGGTTTAGACCTGGTTTAGTCCTGGTTTCCTGGTTTACTGGTTTAGTCCTGGTTTAGTCCTGGTTTAGTCCTGGTTTAGACCTGGGTAGTCCTGGTTTAGTCCTGGTTAGTCCTGGTTTAGTCCTGGTTTAGACCTGGTTTAGAGTCCTGGTTTAGTCCTGGTTTAGACCTGGTTTAGTCCTGGTTTAGACCTGGTTTAACCTGGTTTTAGTCCTGGTTTAGTCCTGGTTTAGACCTGGTTTAGTCCTGTTTAGACCTCCTGGTTTAGTCCTGGTTTAGACCTGGTTTCTGGTTTAGTCCTGGTTTAGACCTGGTTTAGTCCTGGTTTTAGACCTGGTTTAGTCCTGGTTTAGTCCTGTTTAGTCCTGGTTTGACCTGATTAGTCCTGGTTTAGACCTGGTTTAGTCCTGGTTGTAGTCCTGGTTCAGACCTGTTTAGTCCTGGTTTAACCTGGTTTAGACCTGGTTTAGTCCTGGTTTAGTCTGTTCAGTCCTGGTTTAGTCCTGGTTCAGTCCTGGTCAGTCCTGGTTTAGTCCTGGTTTAGACCTGGTTTAGTCCTGGTTTTAGTCCTGGTCCTTGGTTTAGACCTGGTTTAGTCCTGTTTAGACCTGGTTTAGTCTGGTTTAGTCCTGGTTTAGTCTGTTTAGACCTTGGTTTCCTGGTTTGAGTTTAGTCCTGTTTAGACTGGTTTTAGTCCTGGTTTAGACCTGGTTTAGTCCTGGTTTAGTCCTGGTTTAGACCTGGTTTAGTCCTGGTTAGTCCTCGTTTAGGTTTTAGTCCTGGTTCAGTCCTGGTTTAGTCCTGGTTTAGTCCTGGTTTAGTCCTGGTTTAGTCCTGGTTTAGTCCTGGTTTTAGTCTGGTTTCCTGTTTAGTCCTGGTTTAGACCTGGTTTAGTCCTGGTTTAGACCTGGTGTAGTCCTGGTGTAGTCCTGGTTTAGTCCTGGTTTAGACCTGGTTTAGTCCTGGTTTAGTCCTGGTTTAGTCCTGGTTTAGTCCTGGTTCAGTCCTGGTTTAGTCCTGGTTTAGACCTGTTTAGTCCTGGTTTAGTCCTGGTTTAGTCCTGGTTTAGACCTGGTTTAGTCCTGGTTTAGTCCTGGTTTAGTCCTGGTTCGTTGTGGAGTCGCTCACACAGACTCTCCTCATGTAAGTTTGATCAGAGGTTGGATTTCTGACGCTCCGGTCGCTCATTAAACTGAGACTAAACCAGACCTGGACCTGGACCTGGACCTGGACCTGGACCTTAACTTCGATCAGCCTTAAAAACACCCAAAAACGCACCAAAAATATTAAAAATGCGTCGCTGGCTGGAGACTCTGGAGAACAGGACGTGGGAAATTGGACGTTTTTTGGGGAAATGCAGCCAGTTTGTCCCAATTCTGAAAAGGCAAAGGTCAAGAAATAAGAAAAATAAAAGTGTACGAGTCACAAAACACAAACATTACAAAAAAAAGACCATTATTTGATGAAAAATTTCTTGGCAGCTTCAAAAAAGGAAAAAGTAATCACCCGTAAATAGTTGGGGAATTGGACGAGACGAGACACGAGATTGAATTTACGAGAACGAGACAAGTCGAGATTTTGACGTTTATTACAATAAATAAATAAACTGTAGAGTCCAGTTCCATTTATTTCATATTTTTGCTTTTTGGATTAAAGCTTCTCAAAAAATGTTGTAAATTTAAACCCAAAATTTCACTCCAGTTGTACTTTAACCAGGACTAAACCAGGACTAAACCAGGTCTAAACCAGGACTAAACCAGGACTAAACCAGGACTAAACCAGGACTAAACCAGGACTAAACCAGGACTACTAAACCAGGACTAAACCAGGACTAAACCAGGTCTAAACCAGGACTAAACCAGGTCTAAACCAGGACTAAACCAGGACTAAAACCAGGACTAAACCAGGACTAAACCAGGTCTCTAAACCAGGACTAAACCAGGACTAAACCAGGTCTAAACCAGGTCTAAAGGAGGTCTAAACCAGGACTAAACCAGGTCTAAACCAGGTCTAAACCAGGTCTAAACCAGGTCTAAACCAGGACTAAACCAGGACTAAACCAGGACTAAAACCAGGTCTAAACCAGGACTAAACCAGGACTAAACCAGGTGACTAAACCAGGACTAAACCAGGACTACACCAGGTCTAAACCAGGTCTAAACCAGGACTAAAAACCAGGTCTAAACCAGGACTAAACCAGGTCTAAACCAGGACTAAACCAGGAACAACCAGGTCTAAAACCAGGTCTAAACCAGGACTAAAACCAGGTCTAAACCAGGTCTAAACCAGGACTAAACAGGACTAAACCAGGTCTAAACCAGGTCTAAACCAGGTCTAAACCAGGACTACTAAACCAGGTCTAAACCAGGACTAAACCAGGACTAAACCAGGTCTAAACCAGGTCTAAACCAGGTCTAAACCAGGAACTAAACCAGGACTAAACCAGGACTACTAAACCAGGTCTAAACCAGGACTAAACCAGGACTAAACCAGGACTAAACCAGGTCTAAACCAGGTCTAAACCAGGACTAAGGACTAAACCAGGTCTAAACCAGGTCTAAACCAGGACTAAACCAGGACTAAACCAGGTACTAAACCAGGTCTAAACCAGGTCTAAACCAGGTCTAAACCAGGACTAAACCAGGTCTAAACCAGGTCTAAACCAGGTCTAAACCAGGTCTAAACCAGGACTAAACCAGGACTAAACCAGGACTAAACCAGGACTAAACCAGGACTAACCTTGAGAGCGAGGGAGAGAACCCAGAGCCCACGGCGCACGGTGTCTGAGTGAGATCAGGCGACAGTTGCACCCGTCTACTCGCACCTTTGGGACAACCCCGACAAACAGTCCTGGTTTAGTCCCGGTTCAGTCCTGGTTCAGTCCTGGTCCAGACCCGCTTTATATCTGGTTTAGTCCTGTTTTAGTCCCTGAGTTAGAAAATGAATTTCCCCCAAAAAGTGCAAATTATATGTGTTTCTTTCTTCTTCATTCTGCATTTTTTTATACTTCGACTCAACTTACAGTCCAGAAAACATCAACTTCATTTTTTTAATCTGATCCAAACGTAAAAACATGAAAAAAAACAAAACAAAAAACTCACAAGATCATCAAATTTACACGATTCACTTCGATCAAACTGTTTGAGTTTCAAAACTAAAACAATAAGAAAAGGAAGCCGGTCTTTTCTGGTCTAGAATCGACTTTTATTGTTTTGGCAGCGACAGTGAAACCAAAAGCCTTTGACAACAGGAACTTAAAAAAATATAGAAAGTGTCATAAAAACATCGTCTCCTAGTTTAAGACAAGAGCAGCGAGTTTAAAACACACGTCAATTCTGATTTTTATTTTTATTTTTTTGGCGTCAGCAGTAAAAAAAAACAAAACAAAAAACAAAACAAAAAACACAGAAAACGCACTTTGTACACGAGATCCAAACACACAAATGGCTTTAAATATAAATTAGAAATAAATAAAGAGTCAAACGGGGGTTGGAAATTCGTAAAGGGGCATTGCGGAACTTTTCTGGTGGACTGTCCGTGTGGAGATGTTCCGCAGTGCGACGTTAAACAGATCCACTTGACGTTTATTCGATTACAGGTTTAAAAGCTCAAAAATACTAAGGAAAATAAATATATGTGAGTGAGCGGAGTCGCCGCTCCACAGATCTGAATCATGTGTTTGTTTATTTGTTTTTCAAAATAAAATTGGAAATAAGAAAATGAGAAAAAAAAAGATTTTCTTCGTTAATTGTCTCCAGGACCAGACCAGGACTGAGACCAGGACTGAGACCTGAGACCAGGACTGACCAGACCAGACAGACAGGACTGAGACCAGGAC
>NW_026571473.1:38761071-38776071 GCF_026225935.1 Boleophthalmus pectinirostris
TTTTTTTTGCAGTTTAAACCCCCCGAATTGAAAAAGAAAAACAAATAATTTGAAAAAGCGAGACGTTAAATGCCGTACTGCGGAACCTCATCTCCACGGAGACAAGCAGGGGTCAGAAAAGTTACATGATAAAGCTTTAATTTTGAAAAAGCAGTAAATGATAAATCCTGTTGTGCAGTTTTAAAACGTTACCGTGAGATTTCGATGTCGTCATTTGCTTAAAGACGCACTACGTAACTTTCCTGACGACGGCCCCATCGCTAGCTCCACGTTTCCATGGAGATGTTGGATGTTAGATGTTGAAATGTTCCACAGTACGGCGTTAAACTTTGACGTTAAAGGGCAAACTAGTACATATTTTTTGCAGTATAAATCCGTGTACTAAGTGAAAAAGAGACGGAAAGAGACAAGTTTAATGCCGTACTGCGGAACATCCGAACCGACGCAAATCATCTCCAAGCACGTGACAAACCCTGTGTCAGAAAAGTTACATGATACAGCTTTAATTTTTATTTTATTTCAGAAAAGCAGTAAATAATAAAGTAAACAGTGTTGCGTCATTTTAAAACAGTACGGCGAGTTTCGGATGTTGTCATTTGCTTAAAGAGGCACTGTGCAACTTTTCGGACGCCGCCCCCACCGCCATCTTTACGTTTCCACGGAGATGATAGTGCTTTGCCTTCGGAATGTTCCACAGCACGGCATTAAACTCACCCACCTCCGCCCTGAGCGACGCTACAGGGCGAACGAGTATAAACTGCAACTGAAAAAAGTAGACGGAAAGAGAGAAGTTTAATGCCGTACTGTGGAACATTTAAACCAACGCACATCATCTCCACGGAGACAAGCAGCTTACAAACCCTCTGTAGGAAAAGTCACATGATACAGCTTTAATTCTGACACTGTATATTTCTGAATAGCAACAAATAATTGTGTAATGATGTTGTGTGAAATTAAAACCGTAGCTTTTGGATGTTGTCATTTCATTAAAGAGGCATTGCGGAACTTTTCTGACGGCGGCTCCGAAACCACCTTTACGTTTCCACGGAGATGTTATTGCGTTCTCTTTGAAACGTAATTATAACGGGTCTGTGTAAAGGGTCACGTGAAACAATGACAAAACAGTAAAGATTCACTGGGGAACTTTTCAGATGGAGTCAGTCCTGGTTTAGTCCTGGTTTAGTCCTGGTTCAGTCCTGGTTTAGTTCTAGTTCTTCTAGTCTAGTCCTGGTTTAGTCCTGGTTTAGACCTGGTTTAGACCTGGTTTAGTCCTTTTTAGTCTGGTTAGTCCTGTTTAGTCCTGGTTAGTCCTGGTTTAGTCCTGGTTTAGTCTGGTTTAGTCCTGTTTTAGTCCTGGTTTAGTGGTTTTAGTCCTGGTTTAGTCCTGGTTTAGTCCTGGTTTAGTCCTGGTTTAGTCCTTGCTTTTAGTCCTGGTTTAGTCCTGGTTTAGTCCTGGTTTAGTCCTGTTTAGTCCTGGTTTAATCCTGGTTTTAGTCCTGTTTAGTTTAGTCCTGGTTTAGTCCTGGTTTTAGTCCTGGTTTAGTCCTGGTTTAGTCCTGGTTTAGACCTGGTTTAGTCCTGATTTAGTCCTTGTTTAGTCCTGATTTAGACCTGGTTTAGTCCTGGTTTTAGTCCTGGTTTTAGTCCTGGTTTTAGTCCTGGTTTTAGTCCTGGTTTAGTCCTGGTTTAGTCCTGGTTTAGTCCTGGTTTTAGTCCTGGTTTTAGTCCTGGTTTAGTCCTGGTTTAGTCCTGGTTTAGTCCTTGTTTAGTCCTGGTTTAGACCTGGTTTAGTCCTGGTTTAGTCTTGGCTTAGTCCTGTTTTTTTTGCAGCATAAACCTAAAATTGAACAAAATTTATCAAAATAATTCTGGAACATTCAAACCAACACGCATCATCTCCACGGAGACAAACCCTCTGTCAGAAAAGTTCCATGATACAGCTTTAATTCTGAACAGCAGACGTGATTTTATATTTTATTTTTTCCCCCAACACCGGAGACGTTTCCGTGCGCGGCGTCGGTCGGCGGGAGCGATTCCGCACTAACACCCGTGAACCCTCCGTTTGGATTAATTAAAGGAATGCGGCGCCCGCGTTGCCACGGCGACGCTCGTCTTATAACGCATCAGCTGCACTTTGTCAAAATCCAATCAGGAAATAGTCTCGGGACAAAACCAGGAGCAGGACGCCGGGATTGAGACGATCGGAGGAAGGAGACGAGTCGAGAAGAAGAAGAAGAAGAAGAAGATTCACACGATTCACGACGTTTCTGAGTCGTTACGAGGAAATTTAGAGGGAAATTAGAAAATGTAATCGTCAAAAAAAAAGTACAGACAGTTTCTCTGATCCTACAGGACACAAAAAAATCATTATTAGTCATGATTAATATCAAAAAAATATTATGTTTAGTCCTGGTTTAGTCCTGGTTTAGTCCTGTTTCAGACCTGGTTTAGTCCTGGTTTAGACCTGGTTCAGTCCTGGTTTAGTCCTGGTTTAGTCCTTTTTCAGTCCTGGTTTAGTCCTGGTTTAGACCTGGTTTAGTCCTGCTTTAGTCCTGATTTAGACCTGGTTTAGTCCTGGTCCAGTCCTGGTTTAGTCCTGGTTTAGATCTGGTTTAGTCCTGGTTTAGACCTGATTCAGACCTGGTTTAGTCCTGGTTTAGTTCTTATTTAGTCCTGGTTTAGTCCTGGTTTAGACCTGTTTCAGACCTGGTTTAGTCCTGGTTTAGTTCTTGTTTAGTCCTGGTTTAGACCTGGTTCAGTCCTGGTTTAGTCCTGGTTTAGTTCTTGTTTAGTCCTGGTTTAGTCCTGGTTTAGACCTGTTTCAGACCTGGTTTAGTCCTGGTTTAGTTCTTGTTTAGTCCTGGTTTAGTTCTTGTTTAGTCCTGGTTTAGTTCTTGTTTAGTCCTGGTTTAGTCCTGGTTTAGACCTTTTTTAGTCCTGGTTCAGTCCTGGTTTAGACCTGATTCAGACCTGGTTTAGTCCTGGTTTAGTTCTTGTTTAGTCCTGGTTTAGTCCTGGTTTAGTCCTGGTTCAGTCTTTACACAGTCTTTTTTAAATCAGAACTCATTTTTATTCAGAATTAAATAATTTTTATTCAGAATTAAATAATTTTTATTCAGAATTAAAGCTCTCGTGTAAACGTGGCGATTTAAAGGTCATAATCTGCACTAGCCCAGAACCAAAAACAAAAACAACACAAAAACAAAAACAAAAACACCATCACTGTTAAACCTTGGCAAAGACTCATTTTCATTTTCAGATTCTTTTTCTGACGCCGTTTTTACCCACGTGAAGAACAGTCGAGGCCATGAACCGGTCGTTAAAGGAGACATATCGTGCTTGGGGTTGCTATGGTTACAAACTATGACAAATTTGGATCATTCTGTTGGATTTTGGACTTTTTAAAATCGTAATATTCATCTAAAAACGAAGAAAAAAATCTGAAATAAATTTGGGGGATTTGCAGGTTAGAAAGTTACGGGAACTCAACAAAACGCCAAAATGTGCAGACGCCTTGTGTAACTTTTCTACTGAGGAGTCCGTCAAACGCTTTTCTCCATTTAGATGTTATTGCTTTGTCTGGAATGTTCCGCAGTATGGCTTTAAACCTTTCTATCTCCACGGAAACCAAATCCAGATCCCGCGTGGAGACGTCTGAACTCGGTCAGAATTCACGCTTTGCCGAGGGATTTTTAACGAAAGTCAAACGCCTACCTGCGTAAAAGCAACACGTCTAACGCCATACTTCGTCATATTTCAGGCAAAAAACGTAAAATCTCCATGGAGACAGCCGGAAAAGTTACGTAGTGTAGCTTTAGGCCACAAAATGAACCCAGTTTGTTTGTTTTTTTAATCAAATCTATACTCCGTGTTTTAAAGGTATTTTCGCTCTATAAAACCACTTGTAATTGAATAATCGTAAAGTAGAGCTGTTTAAAGTCACACTGCGGAACATTCTAGAGCGACAAACGTACAGCGTATCCATAGAAACAAGCAGGTGAACCGAAAAGTTACACAGTGCAGCTTTAAGAAAATAAAACCGGGTTAGATCGGAGCAAAAACTCTCAAATCTATACTTAAAATTTCACAAAAAGTCTCTGTTATTTTTGTTATATCGAAAATTAAAGCTGCATTGCGTAACTTTCCTGCTCGTCTGTAAACCTGTAAACCTTTCTGAGACCAAACCGGACTGAGTTACAGCCCAGATCCGCGGAGAGGCGACCCCAATCACAGTCAAAATTCACGTTTTTTTTAAGGTATTTTCTCGCTATAAAACCACTTGTAATTGAATAAACGTTACGTTAAAAAGCTGTTTAAAGTCACACTGAGGAACATTCTAGAGCAACAACCGTACAGTCTATCCATAGAAACACATCCATATCCATAGAAACCAAGTTACGGGTCAGATCTGTGGAGAGGCGAGTCAAAATTCAAGTTTTTTTTAAGGTATTTTCGCGCTATAAAACCACTTGTAATTGAATAAACAGCTCTACTTTATGTTTAAAGTCACACTGCAGAACATTCTAGAGCGACGACCATACAGCGTATCCATAGAAACACACAGGTGATGGGAAAAGTTGCACAGTGCAGCTTTAGGAAAACAAAACTGGGTTAGATCTGCGTTCGAACCCAAATCCCAAGATTCTCAAATCTTTACTCAAAATTTCACAGTAAGTCTGCGTTATTTTTGTTGTATCTACAATTAAAGCTGCATTGCGTAACTTTCCTGCTCATCTGTAAACCTGTAAACCTTTCTGAGACCAAACCGGACAGAGTTACAAGTCAGATCCGTGGAGAGGAGCCCCCGATCACAGTCAAAATTCATGTTTTTTTGCGCTATAAAACCACTTGTAATTGAATAAACGTTAAGTTAAAAAGCTTTTTAAAGTCACACTGTGGAACATTCTAGAGCGACGACCGTACAGTATATCCATAGAAACATATCCATATCCATAGAAACCAAGTTACGGGTCAGATCTGCGGAGAAGCGAGTAAAAAATTGCTGTTTTTTTAAGGTATTTTTGAGCTCTAAAACCACTTGTAATTGAAAAACGTAAAGTAGAACTGTTTAAAGTCACACTGCGGAACATTCTAGAGCAACGACTGTACAGCGTATCCATAGAAACAAGCAGGTGATGGGAAAAGTTACACAGTGCAGCTTTAGGAAAACAAAACTGGGTTAGATCTGCGTTCTAACCCAAATTCCAAGACTCTCAAATCTTTACTCAAAATTTCACAATAAGTTTGCGTTATTTTTGTTATATCGAAGATTAAAGCTGCATTGCGTAACTTTCCTACACTTCTGTACACCTGTAAACCTTTCTGAGACTAAACCGGACCAAGTTACGGGTCAGATCTGTGGAGAGGCGACCCCAATCACGGTCAAAATTCATGTTTTTGTAGGTATTTTCACGTTTATAAAACCACTTGTAATTGAATAAACAGCTCTGTTTTACGTTTAAAGTCGCACTGCGGAACATTCTAGAGCAAAGACTGTACAGCGTATCCATAGAAACACACAGGTGAACCGAAAAGTTACACAGTGCAGCTTTAGGAAAACAAAAGTGGGTCAAAACGGAGCAAAAACGTCGCCAAAACAGGAGAATAAAAACAATTCCGAAAATTCGCGAAACACTAAAAAAACTACAAATTTTAGACGAAAAATGAGAACGAACATGATTTAAAAATTCTAAAAAATTCGATTTCGCACCATATGTCTCCTTTAATTTCTACAAAAATATAGTGAAAACATGTTATAGCTTATATGGTCCTGAAAATACACTGGTTTGCGTAACCTACGGAGCCTACGATCCAAATGGAGCACGTTTTTTTGTTTTTTTGTTGTTTTTTGTTTTTTACAGTAAATACTCGAAATGCTAATTACGTGGAACTTTTTTACCCAACTATTTCCGTGTTATTATTTATTATTTATTATTCTAATTTTTTTAAACTACTCCCGATACTGCGTGTACTCTAATACCAAATCCACAAGAGGTTATAAAAATACGCGGGTTTCAAATACTGACGATACAGACGATGTTCAGATGTCGTGAGATTTTTTTTTTCCCGGGGTCGTGAACCGGCGTTTGAGAAACATTACAGTACAAAAAAAAAAAAAAAAAAGTACGGACAATAAAAAGTGGCCGTTCACTGAAGCTCTTTGCAACGGAAAACGGGGTGTCGTTCGTTTGTTCGTTTTTCAAAATAAAACCGAAAATAACTAAAAGTTATTTGTCGTCAAAACCAAAATGAAAAAAAAAAGGTAATGATTCGGTTTTTCAGTTTTCGATTTTGGGTTTAAATGAAAAATGGAAAAAAATGGATAACGGACTGAACCAGGACTGAACCAGGACTGAACCAGGACTGAACCAGGACTGGACCAGGACTGAACCAGGACTAAAACAGGACTGAAGGAGTGTGGGGACAGGACCCAGAGGTGCGCCCGTGTAGACTGTCGGGTGATCAGGACTGAGACTGGGACTAGACCAGGACTGAGACTGGGACCAGGACCAGGACTGAGACCAGGACTGAGACTGGACCAGACTGGACCAGACCAGGACTAGACCGACCAGGACTGAGACCGGGAACCAGACCAGGACTGAGACCAGACCAGGACTAGACCTGGACTGAGACCAGGACTAGACCGGGACTGAGACTGAGACCGGGACTGAGACCAGACTGAGACCGGGACTGAGACCAGAACTAGACTACCAGGACTGAGACCGGGACTAGACCACTGAGACCAGGACTGAGACTGGACCAGACCAGGACTGAGACCAGGACTGAGACCGGGACCAGACCGGGACTGAGACCGGGACTGAGACCAGGGACCAGACCAGGACTAGACCAGGACTGAGACCGGGACTGAGACCGGGACTGAGACCGGGACCAGACCGGGACTGAGACCGGGACTGAGACCGGGACTGAGACCAGGACAGGAAGACTGGGACTGAGACCGGGACTGAGACCGGGACCAGAACAGGACTAGACCAGGACTGAGACCTGGACCAGAAACAGGACTAGACCGGGACTGAGACCTGGACCAGAACAGGACTAGACCAGGACTGAGACCGTGGACTGAGACAGAGACCAGGACTGAGACCAGGACTGAGACCTGGA
The DNA here is from genome assembly GCF_026225935.1 of Boleophthalmus pectinirostris. Taxonomy (NCBI): domain Eukaryota; kingdom Metazoa; phylum Chordata; class Actinopteri; order Gobiiformes; family Gobiidae; genus Boleophthalmus; species Boleophthalmus pectinirostris. The sequence continues at coordinate 38,768,191 of NW_026571473.1, forward strand.
CCAGACCGGACTGAGACCAGGACTGAGGACCTGGAGACCTGAGAACCTGGGACTGAACCAGGACTGAGACCTGGACCAGAACAGGACTGAGACCAGGAGTGAGACGGGACTGAGAACGAGACCAAGAACAAACCGGGACTGAGACCGGGACCAGTACCAGGACCAGACCGGGACTAGTACCAGGACCAGACCAGGACTGAGACCTGGACCAGAACAGGACTAGACCAGGAGTGAGACTGGGAGTGAGACCGGGACCAGGATTAGGACCAGACCAGGACTAAGAGCAGGACTAAAACAGAACTAAACCTCGTCTAAACCAGTTCTAAACCAGCTCCCAGTCTCAGTCCCAGTCTGAGCCCTGGTCTGGTCTTGCTCTGGTCCTGGTCTGGTCCCAATCTCAGTCCCAGTCCCAGTCTCAGTCCTGGTCCTGGTCCAGTCCTGGTTCAGTTCGGCATCGCATGGGAACCATCCGTTATCCATTTTTGATTTTTTTTCCCCCCATTTTTCATTTAAACACAAAATCGAAAACTGAAAAAACAAATCATCTGTTTTTTTCATTTTGGTTTTGGAGACAAATAACGAAGAATTGAAGAATTTTTGTTTGTTTTCTATTTTTTGGTTTTATTTTGAAAAACCAATGAACGAACGACACACGGATTCAACATAAAAACAGGGTTAAAGCGTTTGCAAAATTCACTGCGATGGAAAAACTAGGGTTGTTCCGATACCGATGTTTGTATCGACAATTTCCATGACTTTTCCAGGATTTCAATGACCGCGGGAACCCGGGACAAAACTGTGCAGCTTTCAGTACAAAATTTGGAAAAACTTCAACAACTGGGAAACAAATTTGGACTAAAGGATCTGGTCGACCAACATCAACATCGTCATTGAGCTGGACTTCGTAGTTTTCGAGATAATCGCTTTTGAAATTATGTAAAATTTTTCGGATATTTGACTCTTAATTTATTCTTTTAAATTTTCTTCAGCGTCGGCCTTTTTGTAGATTTATTTATTGCTCTTGTGCTAAAACAAAATTGCGTAGTCTTAAGTCTACTTCTTCAAACTGTGCGGTATTGGACTGGTATCGGTATCGGCCAAGTGTCGGTATCGAATCGGAAAAGGTATCGGAACAACACTAGAAAAAACATAAAATTTCTAGTAGTTAAAATGACTTGAATTCCAAATAATAACGTGTAGTTTTGACGTCTTAAGTTGGGATTAAATAACGATTTTAAAGATATTTCAAAATAAATAGATAAATATAAAAAGATAATTTTTAAAAAGATAAATTTTGAAAAAGATAAAAATAAAAATAAAAAGATAATTCAAAATGATCAGGGGATGATCAAGAAAATTGCACTTGGATAAAAAATAAATAAACTAACTTTTCTCGACATTAGAAGAAAATGACAATACAACATTCATAAAGGCGCATTATGTAACTTTTCCTGTTTGTCTCCGTGCCGGGAACATTCCACAGTAGGGCATTAAACTGTACGTCCAGATCTGCGGAGAAGAGAGCCTGAAAAGCAGTAAAAAGGCGATTTTTTTGTGGAATTTTTGAGTGATAAAAAAGTTCGTTATCAACTTTTTTAATGCCGTGCTGTGGAATATTCCAGACAAAACCTTAACATTTTCATGAAAAATTTACACAATGAACCTTTAAGTCCTGTACTAAAATATTTACGGATTCAAATTTTTGACATTTCTGACCAAAAATAACCTTATAATAAATCGGGACAAAAATAATACATTAAAAGAGTTTTGTTTTGTTTGTTTTGTTGTTGCTTTGCCTGAAATGTTCCACAAAACGGCTTTAAACTTCTCCAGTCTCCATGGAGACGAGCAGCTGAGCAACTATACCAACTCAAGTTCTTTTTGGCACCAGAAAGTGAAAGTAAACTGTAAAGTTTTGGCCAAACTGTGGAACATTTTCTGCAAAAACGAGAATAATTTCAGGAAAGAAGAGAAGCACAATGGAAAAAAAAAACAATATCTCGTTAAATTAAAATGACTTAAATTAAAAGGTAAAATTATCTACCATTGGAATATGTACGTTTTTCTTAATTCAAGCAAAGTTAGATTTAGTATTTATTTTATTTTAAGTGTAAAAAGTTATTGTTTTTCTTATTTTAAGTGCAGCAACTTGTATTTTCATATTTTAAGTACAAAAAGTCTTGTCTTCTTGAGTGAAATTTACTCAAATCGTGGTCAAACTTTGTTAATTCAAGTCATCTTAACTTTTAACTTTAACTAGATTTTGATGTTTTTTGCAGTGCACATATGGAAAATTACATAATAAAGCTTTAAATCATCCTTTAAACACTCCAAAAGTCAATATCTAGGTAAGTGAAAATGAGTTAAATTAAGAACTTTTGACTTTATTTGAGTCGATTCAACTCGACAAGTACAATTATCTACCAGTGGAATAAGTGTTTTTCTCAATTTAAGCAAAATTTGATATAGTTTTTATTTTATTTTAAGTCCAAAAAGTTGTTTTTCTTATTTTAAGTGGTGCAAGTTGTATTTTCATGTTTTTCATGTTACAAAAAGTCTTGTTCCAATGGCAGATACTAGAAATTAATTCAAATCACGACAAAACTTTGTTAATTCAAGTCATATTAACTTGCCTAAATTGTTTTTTGCAGTGCACGTATGGAAAATTACGTAATATAGCTTTAAATCATCCTTTCAATACTGCAAAAGTCAATATCTCGGTAAGTTAAAATGACTTAAATTAAGAACTTTGGACTTTATTTGAGTCGATTCAACTTGACAAGTCGAATGATCTAAAAATAGAACTAAAATTAGATTTAGTTTTTATTTTAGTTTAAGTCCAAAAAGTTGTTGCGCAGCAACTTGTATTTTCTTATTTTAAGCACAAAATCTTCTTTTATTGGCAGATAATCTTACTTCTTAAGTGAAATTTACTTAAATTCGTTCAAACTTTGTTAATTCAAGACATCTTAACTTTTAACTTACTACTAATTACTAACTAAATTTTGTTTTATTTTGCGCTGCACGTATGGAAATTACATAATGTAGCTTTAAATCTTCCTTTAAACACTCCAAAAATGAATATCTATGTAATTTAAAATGACTTAAATTAAGAACATTTGACTTTATTTGAGTCGATTCAACTTGACAAGTGAAATTATCTACAAATGGAATAAGTGTTTTTCTTAAATCAAACAAAATTACATTTAGTTTTTATTTTATTTTAAGTTAAAATAAGAAAAACAACAACTTTTTGAAGTGCAGCAAGATGAACTTTTATATTTTAAGCACAAAAAGTTTTGCTCTACTGACAGATAATTTTACTTCTTGACTGAAATTTACTCAAATCATGACAAAACTTTCTTAACTCAAGTCATCTTAACTTGGCTAGATTTCGTTTTTTTGCAGTGTACGCGTGGAAAATTACGTAATGTAGCTTTAAATCATCCTTTCGACTTGTCAAAAATACTTCACACAATTATTATTCTGAATTCAAGTCAGTTTAAAGTGGCTGTACCTGATTTTTTAACATGTTTGTCCTAATAAAGATGAATTAACGTCAAAATAAAAATGTCGAGGATTAAGTTTTTGGTGTTGTATCTGAGAATTAAGTGCTCTGTTTGCATGCTAGTTGTTGTAAGCATGATTATGACGGCAAAACTCCGCTCTGGTCTCTGAAAAGTGCTCATAAACTCATCGCTTTTGACCACTGCAAATTTGTTTTTTAATGAACTAGAACTGCTTTTTTAAGACGGTAAAAATCAGGTACAGCTCCGTTAAAGGCGCATTGCGTAACTTTTCTGGTGAGTTTCCGTGGAGATCTGAACTCTTTGCCCGAAAAGTCCCACGGTAGCGTTAAAAACATCGATCTTGTTGGTGTTTTTATTGCTTAAACGACGACGAGCAGGGTCGCTTTTTTTTTTGAGATAAAATCCGTTTAATCCAACACCGTGGAGCGTTCCGGACGAAGCCAGAAGATCTCCGCGGAAACGTTGAGGTACCCGGAAAACCCGCACCGGAAAAGTCACGCCGGGTTTACATTTCGCAGTGTGATCAGACGCACGTGTTCACATTTTCCCAAGTCTTTCAAATCGAGCAGGAATTCGCCCGTCTCCTCGGTTTAGAATCCCCGAAATCCCGATCGTCGGCTGCGCAGTGGCTAAAGGAGCACATGGTCTGGGAAAGTCGGCGCATGCCCAGTCGGAAAACGCTGTTGGACAAACTGTAGATGACGCAGTTACAAAAGCTGTTGCTGATGGCCAACCACGTCGTGATGAAGGACAACGCCGGGCTGTCCAGGACGTGCGAGCTCTCCAGGAGAAAGTAAATGATGTACGGCAACCAAAGCATGTAGAAGACGCTGGTGATCCGGAAAAGAACCATGGCGTAGCGTCTGTCCGGACCGTGCCCGCCGCCTCCTCCGCCGCTGCTCCCGCCGCTCCCGTGATGCCCGCCGCCGCCTCCTCCGCCTCCGCCTTCCGCCTCCATCTCCTGACTGGGAAACCTCGCCCTCCGCTCGCTGATCTCGCGGTTGTGCTGCTGGCAAATCCGGAAAATGTGGTAGTACGTGAAGCAGACGACGAGGGCGGCCGGCGCGTACAGGAGGCACACCACGAAGCCGGTGAAGAGCGCCGACGTGGGCCAGGAATGCGCGCACCACTCGAAGATGTCCCCGTGGTACCCCGGCTTGCCCCACCCGAAGAACGACGGCAGGAACACGAGCCCGGAGTACACCCAGATCACGGCGATGCACCCGCGCAGCCTGCACGGCGTCACCAGCTGGTTGTACGACAGCGGCTTGGTGATGGCGAGGTACCGGTCCACGCTGATGCACGCCAGGCACGCCATGGACACGCTTTTGAGAACGGAGATGACGTAGCTGAACACCTGGCACGTGATGGGCTCCTGGACGCTCGCCGGGTAGTGGAGCAGGGATAACGTCGGGACCAAACAGCTCAGCCCGACGAGCAAATCCGCGTACGCCATCGTCTGGATGAAGTAGCTCGTGGTGTAGTGGTGCAGCAGCGGCGCGCAGTGGAAAACGAAAATCACGGTCACGTTCCCGGCGATGATCAGAACGGTCAGCAGGACGATGACCGCCGTTTCCAGGATGCACGCCTCCAGGCCTTCGTTTAAGCCCCAGCCTAAGGGACAGGAGTGGTTGGACCTTCCCGGAAGCGGATCTCCTTGGCTGGCGTTGGCGAAGGGCGGCAGGTTCGCGAACATCGCCGCCGACTGGTTCATCGTTTTGCTCCCGGGTAAAGTTTCCATGTTTCGCGGCGAGCGTAAAGGCGGTCCGCTCGGAGTTGTCGGCAGACGAGTGCGAAGCGGAGTAAGTGGTGTGGCTTTCCGTCTTTATTCCCGCGTCAGTTCACAAATGCGCTCGTCTTTAGACTTCTCACATTGCCGGTTTTCAATCAAACGGACGTGCGCCGGAATCAATACGGCCTCCGGGAGGATAGGGCGACCCCGGCGCAGCTCCAATCACTCATGGTTAGAGAGCGGAGAGAAGAGAAGAGGAGAGGAAAGCGACAAATAAAAACGTTTCTCTCTCTTTCTTTCTTTCAAGGATGATAAAGAACCGTAGCCGTCACTTAAAGAACACCCCGACAGTCATTACAAACTAGAAATCAAACTTACGAACCGGCGTAGGAGTCCCGTTTCAAAACAAAAACGCATCTCACGCCACTGAGTTCACCTTCACGATTGAAATGTCACAGATTTTTTACAGATTAAATCCACAAAAGCGGCGTCCCGTTGTTCGAAACGCGCCTTAAACGTCATATTTTCAACGCCCCAAAGTCACATCATGAAAACAAAATTTAAAAAACAGAAAAAAATCCTGGCACGGTTTCCAATATATGAAAAAAATCCGGTAAATTCCACAATGTTTAGGAAATTTTTGTAGAATTTTTTAGAAAGTCTCACATTTAAAAACAAATCCCGAATGGGTTTTTTTTTTTTTTTTTTTTTAGTCCTTTAGTCCAGTTATTGTTTCAGTGGACCCCCTCTGGATGTCCGGCGTTCCTGTTATGTCCAGCGACCGTCAAAATCAACACAGACATGGCTGGAAAAACACGGGGAGAAGCACATGGGTCGGCGTGACAGCTCTTCCACCACGCGCGCGCTTGTTTACAGGGAAAAATCCGCCGCATCCGAAAGCTCCGAGTTGATCCGGAAATGATAGGAATGCTGGTGGTAGTTGATGGAGCAGGACCGGGACGAGGGGGGGAGACGACAGGACTTTCCAGGAGCGTCGAGAGGCCAACTGACGGGAAATCAGCGCTCCACTCTTGTTTAAACTCCGCAGCAATCCCGGGGAAAAAGAAAAAAAAACGTGGGGAATTCTCAACTTTCCGAGCCGAGTCCCGTCTCCTCGGTAGAACGGCGCGTCGTCCCGAGAATCTCCCGAGCGCGGTCCGTGCGGTATTCCCTCGCGCGCGGAAAAAAAACGGAAAGAAAAGTGCCGAGGTGACGGTGAAGCGATCCCGTGCGGAGCCGGACGGAGGTCGTCGGGAAGCGCGCGGGGGGGGGGGAAAAGGAGGAGAAAGGAAAAAGAAAGAGGGATGCGGATGGGATGGTGCCGCGGCGGGAGAGAGGGGCAGAGCGCTCCCTCGTCCTGGTGCAGTGAAGCCGGAGATGCTGTGGCGGCGGCTGCCTCCTCCTCCCTCTCCCTCTCCTCCCTCTCCCTCGCTCCGTCTCTCTTTCTCCCTCGCTCCCTCGTTCTCTCTCTCTCTCCTGCTGTGACTGTACCTCGCACGGCCGGCGCTGCTCACACACACACACACGCGAACGATGTAGACACGCCCCCTTCCTCTCCTCTCCCTCTCGCTCTGTGCTCTTCCCTCCCTCCCTCCCCTCCCTCCCTCTCTCTCTCTCTCTCTCTCTCCCCTCTCGCTCTGTGCTCTTCCCTCCCTCCCTTCTTCTCTTCTCTCTTCTTTCCTTCTCCGTTTCTGTCCTCTTCCCTCTGCTTCTCTTCTTTCACTCTCTCTTCTTTCCTTCTCCGGTTCTCCGTCTCTCTCTTTTGCTCACACACACACACACACACACACACACACACGCGCGCGATGTAGACACGCCCCCTTCCTCTCCTCTTCCTCTTCTCGCTCTGTGCTCTTCTCTCTCTCTCTTTTTTCTCCCTCTGCCTTTCTTCTTTCCTTCTCTGTTTCTATCTCTCTCTCCTTCCTATCTTCTTCCGTCTCTTCTCCCCCTCTCCCTTTCTCTCTCCTTCTCTCCTGATGTGACTGTGCCTCTCCTCTTTCTCCTCTCTCTCTCCTCCTCTCGCTTTGTCCTCTTCTCTTTCACTCCCTCCTCTCCTTTTCTCTATCTCTCTCTTCTTCCTATCTGCTTCCGTCTCTTCTCCCCTTCTGTCTCTCTCTCTCTCTCTTTCTTCTGCACACTGAAATGTAGACACGCCCCCTTCTTCTCCTCTTCCTCTCTCTCCTTCTCTTCTCGCTCTGTCCTCTTCCCTCCCTCTCTTCTCTCCCTCTGCATCTCTGTTTCTATCTCTCTCTTCTTCCCAGCTTCTTCGCTCTCTTCTCCTCTCTCCCTTTCTCTCTCCTTCTCTCCTGTTGTGACTATATCTCTCCTCTCTCTCTCTCTCTCCTCCTCTCGCTTTGTCCTCTTCTCTTTCACTCTCTCTTCTTTCCTTCTCTCCCATCTCTCCTTTTCTCTATCTCTCTCTTCTTCCTGTCTTCTTCAGTCTCTGCTCCCCTTCTGTCCGTCTCTCTCTCTCTTTCTCTTTGTTTCTTCTGCACACATGAAATGCAGACACGCCCCCTTCCTCTCCTCTCCTCTCTCTCCTCCTCTCGCTCTGTCCTCTTCTGTCGCTCTCTCTTCTTTCCTTCTCTCCCATCTCTCCCTTTCTCTCTCTCTCTCTCT
>NW_026571473.1:38781071-38791071 GCF_026225935.1 Boleophthalmus pectinirostris
CACTCTTCCAGTTTGGGGGTTACAGCCCCGAGTGTCCGATCACCATATATATATATATATATATATATATATATATATATATATATATATATATATATATATATATATATTATATTTATTTATTTAGTTATTTTTGGGGTTTATTTGACGTGAGTTTTCTGAAGTTTTTGTCACGTTCACATCAGCAGGTTTATTTTTTTCCTTCTGTTTTTTGCTCGGACACGTTTCTGTCGGGAAAAAGCTCGGGTGTCGTTTTTTCCGCTCGGCTGCGTTTCCCGACAGGTCCCGTATTTAGACTTTATTTTACAAACAGCTCAGCGGAGACGGGACGGCCCCTCGGTAACGGTTGCCGGGCAACGGACGACGAGGGACGAGAGTCCAGTGGACACAGAGAGAGAGAGAGAGAGAGAGAGAGAGAGAGAGAGAGAGAGAGAGAGATCAAGTGACAGAAGAGAGAGAGAGAGGGGAAAGAGAGAGACGGAGAAACGGAGGGGGAACAGAGAGAGAGAGGAAGGGAAGAGAGAGAGAGAGAGAGGGAGAGAAAGAGAGAGGGGAAAGAGAGAGAGAGAGAGAGAGAGGGAGGGGGAACAGAGATAGAGAGAGAGAGTGAAAAGAGAGAGAGAGGGGGGGAGAGAGAGAGAGAAAGAGAGAGGGGGGAGAGACAAAAAGAGAGAGAGGGTGAAAGGGAGAGGGAGGGAGAGATAGAGAAAGGGAGAGGGGGAGAGAGAGAGAGAAGACAGAGAGAGGGAGGGGGGAAGAGAGAAAGGGAGAGAGAGAGACATGGAGAAGGGGAGAGAAAAAGGGAGGGAGAGACAGAGAGTGAAGAAAAGAGAAAGACGGAGTGTGAAAGAGTATGAGAAGGAGGGAGGGAGAGACAGACAGAGAGGGGAGAGAAAAAGAGGGAGAGAGAGAGAGTAAAGGAGACAGAGAGAAAGAGAAAAAGAGAGAAGCAGAAAAAGAAAAACAGAGAGGGAGAGAGAGAGAGAGGGAGAAGAAAGACAGATAGAAAGAGACAGAGAGAGAGAAAGAGAGAAATGAGGCAGAGAAACAAAGAGGAAATGAACGAGAGAGGGAGAGAGGGAGGCAGAGGAAGAGAGAGAAAAAGAGGCAGTGAAAGCAAAAAAGAGAAAGGAGCTAAAGAAAAAGAAAGAGAAAGAGAGAGAGAGAGAAAGAGGCGGAAAAAGAAAGCGAGGGACATAGAGAAGAGAGAGAGAGAGAGAGAGAGAGAGAGAGAGAGAGAGAGAGAGAGAGAGAGAGAGAGAGAGAGAGTGCAGTAGAATCTGTGGGGGCGTCGGGCGGCGACACAGAAAATCTTGGTTTTTCATAATTCAGTTTCTATTTAAAACCCATTAAGAGTCGATAAGGAGCAGCTGCAGACGAGAAGAAGAAGAAGAGAGGAGGAAGAAGAAGAAGAAGAAGAGAGGAGGAAGAAGAAGAGAGGAAGAGGAAGAAGAGAGGAAGAGGAAGATGAGAGGACGACGTTTACAGACGCACGAAGAACGACGTGTGACAAGAACGAACGAGACGGACGGATGAGAGCTGGAAACGGACGAACGAAAAGAAAAGTTACTCATAAAACAGAGAAAGCAGTTCTGAATTAAAATATTCTCCTCTGAGTTCACACGGAAGTAATAATTCCAAATCGACACGAACGCATTTATGTCAAACGGAAGAAAACACACGGGCTTTTCTGTCGTCCTTTCTGTCATTTTTCAGAAAATTAAGGGATTTTAAGTGCGCCTTATAGTCCAAAAAATACGGTACTCAAGTTTTAAACAAGGAAAAACATCGTCATCGGTGTTTCCCACAGAAAATAGGTTTTGGAAAAGCGGTGTATGTTTATGTACATCACAGACCGACATGCAAATCGTGACAAGGCGACCTAAAAAAAAAAAAATCTCTTACAATCCACCTGAGGGTCGCGACTAGTCTTAGGGAAACAAAACACTAGATCACAGGTGTCAAACATGCGGCCCGGGGGCCAGATCCGGCCCTCGGCTGATTTTCTACTAAAATATTTGAATTATATTTTCTATTAAAATCTTGTTAATTTTCTGTGGTGTTTATCACAGCAGCGTCTCCAGCGTCTCTGTACGTGGCCCCTCCCACCAGAGCAGCACAAATGAAGACTTGTCTCTTTCCAAACGCTCTTAAAGGACGATCGTTTTGACTGTTGACCGTGACACCCTCATCAGAAAAATGTCCAACATGAGAAAAGTGGAGCCGAGTGCAGGATTTTACAACAAAAAATTGACTTATTCCTGTTTACAGACAAGTTCATGTTAAAACTTTGTGTTGAAATTGTATTTTTTTTTAAGTTTCAGGTTGTTCATAATATTATAATATTTTGTAAAAGAAAGAGTTCATCAATTAAAAAAGATTTCTGTAATAGATTTGTGTTTCTCTGCACAAATATTTGAACTTTATTGTTATTTTTGGGGTTTATATGACATGAGTTTTCTGATCCGGCCCCTTTGGGATCAAAGTCGGTTGGATACGGCCCCCAGACCAAAATGAGTTTGACTCTCCTGCACTAGACGGTTCGCAAAAAACTCAGAAAGTGCAAATCCGGGCACCAGCCAATCAGCGCAAAGTCAGACATTCTGTGTTGTCAACGATTCCCGAGATCGAGGATTTAAAGTTGGAACAAAGAGAATGTTTGGTGAATGTTTGGTGAATTTTATCTCGGGGAAAGACGTTATTGTTCTTCTTCCTATGGGATTTGACGCATTACATACGTCACAACCAAACAGCAGCGATTGGTTAAATAAAAAAAAGTACCCGTCTACCGTCGAGTGAACGAATCCTAATGCTGCGAGGTCACACGGTTTCTACGAAGTGAAACCGGCTCATGAATCAGATTAACGGACGCCCTGGACGCGCGTCAAGTATTTTTCTCCCGTTCGTCTAAATTCAAATGGAGGTGTCAGTGTGTTTTTTTGACGCTCTGGTCTGAACGCAATATTAGCCTCGCCCCGTTAAGCCCACGCTAGCTCCGCTCTGATTGGTCCAAACGCTCCAGGTCGAGCACATTACAGACGTCACACAGGAGGAAGGAGGAGTCCTGCACCGGGTCGGGGACTCGCGGGTACGGACCAATAGTTACTGAAACGGGCGAGTTTTTAATGTTCTGGAATTTTACGGGCGGGTCAGGACTAAACCAGGACTAAACCAGGAGTCTAAACCAGGACTAAACCAGGTCTAAACCAGGACTAAACCAAGTCTAAACCAGGACTAAACCAGGACTAAACCAGGACTAAACCAGGACTAAACCAGTCTAAACCAGGACTAAACCAAGGACTAAACCAGGACTAAACCAGGACTAAACCAGGAAACCAGGACTAAACCAGGTCTAAACCAGGACTAAACCAGGACTAAACCAGGACTAAACCAGGACTAAACCAAGTCTAAACCAGGACTAAACCAGGACTAAACCAAGTCTAAACCAGTCTAAACCAGGACTAAACCAGGACTAAACCAAGTCTAAACCAAGTCTAAACCAGGACTAAACCAAGTCTAAACCAGGACTAAACCAAGTCTAAACCAGGACTAAACCAGGACTAAACCAAGTCTAAACCAGGACTAAACCAGGACTAAACCAGGACTAAACCAAGTCTAAACCAGGACTAAACCAGGACTAAACCAAGTCTAAACCAGGACTAAACCAGGACTAAACCAGGACTAAACCAGGACTAAACCAGGACTAAACCAGGACTAAACCAGGAAACCAGGTCTAAACCAGGACTAAACCAAGTCTAAACCAGGACTAAACCAAGTCTAAACCAGGACTAAACCAGGACTAAACCAAGTCTAAAACCAGGACTAAACCAGGACTAAACCAAGTCTAAACCAGGACTAAACCAAGTCTAAACCAGGACTAAACCAGGTCTAAACCAGGACTAAACCAGGTAAACTAAACCAGGACTAAACCAGGTCTAAACCAGGACTAAACTAAACCAGGACTAAACCAGGTCTAAACCAGGACTAAACCAGGACTAAACCAGGACTAAACCAGGACTAAACCAGGACTAAACCAGGACTAAACCAGGACTAAACCAGGTAAACCAGGACTAAACCAGGACTAAACCAAGTCTAAACCAGGTAAACCAGGACTAAACCAAGTCTAAACCAGGACCAGGACTAAACCAAGGACTAAACCAGGACTAAACCAGTCTAAACCAGGACTAAACCAGGTCTAAACCAGGAAAACCAGGACTAAACCAAGGTCTAAACCAGGTCTAAACCAGGACCAGGACTAAACCAGATCTAAACCAGGACTAAACCAGGACTAATTTTGGACTTAAGAGAGAGAGAACCCGAGCTTGTGGAGCAGAGTGTCCGCAAAGCAAGATCGGGCGACGGCTGCGCTTACGTCCGTGCGGCGCGGAGTTTTGCACTGGTCCTTTCGCCCGCGGTCACCTGACGGTCTACACGGGCGCACCTCCAAGCCCGTCCCGACAGTGAGTCCTGGTTCAGTTCTGGTCCAGTCCTGGTTTAGTCCTGATGAGTAGTAAAATTTGTATTCGTACTGAAGAAAATGCAACCGTTTCATTTCATTTCGCGACTGTAAGTCTTGACGTTATAACTTTTCCATTTGTTTTCTGATGGAAGCTTCAGTTAAAATGATTTTAACCTGTGTGTGGTTTATCCCGGGCGGTAACGGGTGAAACGTGAACGGGTCTGTGGGCGGGTGCGAGTTTAACTTTGATATAATCACGAGCAGGACTTCACCCGGACTGAGGAAGCAAACGCGGAAGATAAAATGCTTTCTGACGAGCGGAGAGACGACCGAAAACGACGCGACGCCGTCTCCGGGTTCACCTTCACGTTCGATTCTCGTTCCGCGCGTAGGAGCCTCGGCGAGTCTGAATGGAGCAGACCGAGCAGAGAATAATGGAAAGCTTTGGAGCGGAGCCAGAGCGGGAGCACCTCTGCGGCCCCCGTGTCCTTCACCGGCAGAAGATGTGAGGAATGACCGTGGAGAGATGGAACGGAGCCAAGTCGTCCTCCTCCTCCTCCTCCTCCGCACACACACACAGCACCGGCCCGTTTAAGAGACGCTCACACTTCCCACAAACACAAACACGCCCGGGCCCAAAACCGATTCATTTAAAGAGATTACACGTCTACGGAATATTAACTGTGCGTACGTGAGCAGATTTAGATCGTCACGTTACGTTTTAGAGCCGAAAAACAATAAAATAGGAAAAAGAGTTTGTTGCATTTTCACATTTTAGTGTCAAACAACAAAGCTGATTTTTTTTTTTTTTTTTTGCAGATTTAAGAGGCTGGTCCCATATTTCAAATTTCATTCAAAAAAAGTTCACTGGATCGAGATATGAATCGTATCGTGGCCTTTGTATCGAGGTTTGTATCGTATCGACAACTGCTTTATGTTACGCTGCCCTAATCCAGAAAACCAGGTCTAAAACCAGGTCCAAACCAGGACTAAACCAGGTCTAAACCAGGTCTAAGCCAGGACTAAAACGAGGAATAAAACCAGGTCTAAATTCAGGTCTAAATTAGGTTTAAACCAAGACAAAACCAGGTCTAAGTCAGGACTAAACCAGAACTAAAACCATGTCTAAAACCAGGACTAATCCAGGACTAAAACCAGGTCTAAAACAGGTCTAAATCCAGGTCTAATCCAGGTCTAAAACCAGAACTAAAACCAGATATAAACCATGTCTAAACCAGGACTACACCAGGACTAAACCAGGTCTAAAACAGGTCTAAAACAGGTCTAAAACAGGTCTTAAACAGAATGAAAAACAAGGTCTAAACCAGGTCTAAAACCAGGACTAAAACCAGGTCTAAACCAGGACTAAAACCAGAAAACTAAAGTCTAAACCAGGACTAAAACCAGATCTAAACCATGTCTAAACCAGGACTACACCAGGACTAAACCAGGACTAAACCATGTCTAAAACCAGGTCTAAACCAGGACTAAACCAGAACTAGAGCCAGGTCTAAACCAGGACAACAACAGGACAAAACCAGGACTAAACCAGGACTAAACCATGCCACGGCTCCTCCTCACGCCCACTCCCGGGAATAAATAAATTCCACGAAATATTGTCGGACAAAAAAACAGTCTGTAGCGCAAAAAAGGTTGGGGACCACAGCTCTACACAAAACACACAAATAAAAACACAAATAAAAACACAAATACAAATAAAGTGTTCTTTGAGCTCCAGCGCAGGTTTTGTTCCATAAATAATTCACTCATTCATCACGCTTGGCTAAAAATCACAATAAATATTAAATATAGAAAAAACACTTTGCAGCTTTCCAAGACATCGTACTAAAATCGATAAAGAAATACATTACACAGATCTTTATTTTAACACTATGTAGTGAGAATTACGACTTTTTCTCACGGAAAATTACCTTCTCTCACTTGTTGGAAATCTCCTAAACAGGACTATGAACTGTTTTGTGAATTTTTCTAGTGTTACTTTTTTATAAATTTTTTAAAATTATTATATTTTATTTTTTCATTTTATTTTATTTTATTTTTCATTTTATTTTTTATTTTATTTATAATTTTTTTATTTTAATTATTTTATTTTATTTGATATTTTATTGTATTTTTCATTTTATTTTTTATTTTATTTTATTTTATATTTTATTTTATTTTTAATTTATTTTTTAATTTATTTATTTATTTAATTTTATTTATTTATTTTAATTTAATTTAATTTTTTATTTAATTTTATTTATTTATTTTTACTTTTTTTTTCTAGTGTTAGTTAATTTTTCTACTGTTTTCAGTCAATCTTTTTTGGCCGTGTTTGCTGTTCATGTTCACTGTGTCACCGTGGTAACTGATGAACTGATTCGGACATACACATCCACGTAGAGCCCCCCACCCCTCCCCAGCGTGACGTCAGACGTGGAGCGAGGGCGTCGTTGAGCGCAGGTGAAGCCGTGGCCTCTGCGAGCTCCGGTTCAGAGTCGGAGGTGGACGGATGGAAAAAAGAAAAAAAAAAAAAAAAAAAAAAAGAAACACCAGCAGCAGAAGGTTAAAGCTAAATTATTCATCCTGCTCCAAAACAGAGGCAGCGTGAAACCCCAGAGCAGAGGTGAAGAGAGAGAGAGACAGAGGGGTGAAGAGAGAGACAGAGGTGAAGAGAGAGAGAGAGACAGAGACAGAGGAGTGAAGAGAGAGAGACAGAGGGGTGAAGAGAGAGAGGTGAAGAGAGAGAGAGACAGAGAGAGACAGAGGGGTGAAGAGAGAGAGAGACAGAGGGGTGGAGAGAGAGAGAGACAGAGGGGTGAGAGAGAGAGAGACAGAGGTGAAGAGAGAGAGACAGAGACAGAGGGGTGAAGAGAGAGAGAGACAGAGAGAGAGACAGAGGGGTGAAGAGAGAGAGACAGAGAGAGAGAGACAGAGGGGTGGAGAGAGAGAGAGAGACAGAGGGGTGAGAGAGAGAGAGACAGAGACAGAGGGGTGGAGAGAGAGACAGAGGGGTGGAGAGAGAGAGAGAGAGAGAGAGAGACAGAGGGGTGGAGAGAGACAGAGGGGTGGAGAGAGAGAGACAGAGGGGTGGAGAGAGAGAGACAGAGGGGAGAGAGAGGTGGAGAGAGAGAGAGAGAGAGAGACAGAGGGGTGGAGAGAGAGAGAGACAGAGGGGTGGAGAGAGAGAGACAGAGGGGTGGAGTGGAGAGAGAGAGAGAGACAGAAGAGAGAGAGTGGAGAGAGAGAGACAGAGGGGTGGAGAGAGAGAGACAGAGGGGTGGAGAGAGAGAGAGAGAGAGACAGAGGGTGGAGAGAGAGTGTGGAGAGAGAGACAGAGGGGTGGAGAGAGAGACAAAGGGGTGTGGAGAGAGAGAGACAGACAGAGACGGAGGTGGAGGTGGAGTCGTCTTCACAAACTGCAGGGAGCAGCTGAAGCAGGTCAGAGCTCATCACCTGCATCTGACCTGTTTAAAAATGTACAACCAGACGACTGTTCGTGGATCTGGGTCAAACACACAGACTCTGGGTCAAACACACAGACTCTGGGTCAAACACACAGACTCTGGGTCAAACGCACAGACTCTGGGTCAAACGCACAGACTCTGGGTCAAACGCACAGACTCTGGGTCAAACACACAGACTCTGGGTCAAACACACAGACTCTGGGTCAAACACACAGACTCTGGGTCAAACACTCTGGGTCAAACACACAGACTCTGGGTCAAACGCACAGACTCACAGACAGCACCACAACCCAGAGAGAAAGAACTTTGACTAAACAAAAACAAAAGGTAAAATGATGATCTAAATATTGTTTTGTATGAATCGTGTGCAGTTGATAAACCAGACAAGTGAAATACCAAAGCCATACTGTGGAACATTCCAGAAAACCAATAACATCTCCATGGAGAAAAGCGTTTCACGGACCCTCCACCCGAAAAGTTACACAATGCAGCTTTAAAGAATCCAGAGTCAGTGGAGTTTGTAGAGTTTGTAACAGAATTCTGCTGCTGCTCAAGCTCCAGACTCTGTTCATCCATCACCAGATAATCTGCCTCCACAGCTGGACCAGGGCCAGACCGAGGCCAGACCTGAGCAGGGCCAGACCGAGACCAGACCTGAGCAGGACCAGGGCCAGACCGAGACCAGACCTGAGCAGGACCAGGGCCAGACCTGAACCGGATCTGAGCCAGACCGAGGCCAGATCTGAGCCAGACCGAGGCCAGACCGAGGCCAGACCTGAGCAGGGCCAGACCGAGGCCAGACCTGAGCTGGACCGAGGCCAGACCGAGGCCAGACCTGAGCCAGACCTGAGCCAGACTTGAGCCAGACCTGAGCTGGACCAGGGCCAGACCGAGGCCAGACCTGAGCCAGACCGAGGCCAGACCAGGGCCAGACCTGAGCTGGACCAGGGCCAGACCTGAGCTGGACCAGGGCCAGACCTGAGCTGGACCAGGGCCAGACCGAGGCCAGACCTGAGCTGGACCAGGGCCAGACCTGAACCGGATCTGAGCCAGACCGAGGCCAGATCTGAGCCAGACCGAGGCCAGACCGAGGCCAGACCAGGGCCAGCTTTGAGCCAGACCTGAGCCAGTTTTGAGCCAGACCGAGGCCAGACCTGAGCCACACCTGAGCCAGATTGAGGCCAGACCTGAGCCAGACCTGACCTGGACCTGAGCCAGTTCTGAGCCAATTTTGAGTCAGACCTGAGCCGGATCTGAGTTGGACTTGAGATGGACCTGAGCCAGACCTGGGTGACATGGTGATCTACATGTGTAATGTGTTCGAAGTATAATACTCCCTCTTTAAAGGTCCTGTACTCCTCAAAACTGACTCTTGTGAGCTTTAAAGGTGCATTCTGACCGACCTCCACCTCGAGAAAGTCCGATGGAAGAGACAATCAAATGGAGGTTCTGAAACACAAACTCGGGCTGGTTCACCGCAGACCGAGTCAGTCGGATTTACTGCCACATTTTACTGAAAGTCGGTAGTCGATAAATCCGAGTTAGTTCTCCCGACATCCGTTTTTAATGTGTTCCATTGCAACAGTCGAGGAAAATATGGATGTCTGAGAAAGTTTAAGGTTTATTCTTTAAGGAGTCATGGAGGTGGAGGGACTTTGAGGCACTGGTGGGGCAGGAATCAACCAAAACGCACTTCGCTCGCAGTTAGTCCAGAGCTCTGCTGAGCATCTTTTAACAGGAAGCAAAAAGTGCGATCACATTCCCCCAATTCTTGCATCGTTGCACTGGCTTCCTGTTAATGTTAGAGTTGATTTTAAGATTTTATTATTTGTTTTTAGACATTTGAATGTTCTGGCCCCACAGTACGTCTCGGACCTCATCCAAACGTACACCCCCGCACGCGCTCTGAGGTCCGAGGTCCAGCTCCAGCTCATGATCCCCAAAACAAGACTTAAAATCAGGAGGACAGGACCTTCTCTGTGGTCGGCCCCAAAGTCTGGAACGTTCTGCCCCCCCCACGTCCCAACAGTCTCCTCCTCAGACCCACTTGTTCTCTGTGGCTTTTAACCGCGTG
>NW_026571473.1:38793571-38822048 GCF_026225935.1 Boleophthalmus pectinirostris
TCTCAGTCCTGGTCCTGTTCTTGGCCTTAGTCCCAGTCCTGTTCCGGGTCTCAGTACCGGTCTCAGTTCTTGTCCTTAGCCAATGATGTTCATTATGTCTTCTTATATACTTTAACTTCTTAGGTTCTTTTAAAGACAATGCAGTAAAGTGTATTTACCTTGTTGACATGTTTCGGCTGCTAGCTGCAAGCCATCTTCAGAACAGTTCTGAAGATGGCTTGCAGCTAGCAGCCGAAACATGTCAACAAGGTAAATACACTTTACTGCATTGTCTTTAAAAAGAACCTAAGAAGTTACAGTTCTTGTCCTGTTCTCAGTGTCAGTCCTGGTCTCAGTCTTGGTCTGGTCCCAGTCTCAGTCCTGGTCTCAGTCCTGGTCTCAGTCCTGGTCCAGTCCTCAGTCTGGTCTGGTCCCAGTCTCAGTTCTGGTCTCAGTCCTGGTCTCAGTCCTGGTCTGGTCCCAGTCTCAGTCCTGGTCTCAGTCCCGGTCTGGTCCCGGTCTCTATTTATATAAAATCATGGTGCAGGAGCATGAGTGACGTAGAATCTTCCAGCTCACTGTAATGGGGATTTGAATCAAGCCCTGGAGAGATCACTAGATGACTCTAAGACCTCTTCTGCCATGTTTTCGATGAAGAAACGACGTTATATCGCTGTAGAATCTAAAAAAAACAGCCTCAGATTTGCGTGGCGTGTCTCCTTTAAACAGGAGTGGCCGGTGAGTTAAGTGGCGCGGTGCAGCTGAGAGCGTGTGGGCCCAGAACCTTTTGTGCACGGCTGAAAAGAAGCGTTAAAGAAGTGGGCGACACAGAGCTGGACTGAGCCACAGGAAATTACGCTTTTCCATCGTCTCATGAGTCCAGCCGAGGTGAAAGCACGACTGTTACCCACCGGTGACACACACACACACACACACACACACACACACGGGAACTACTGACGCTCACGGCAAATTTACTTACACGGAATTTCAAATAAGGCTGGATAAATAATTGCAAATCAAAATCACAATTTCAGTCGTAGCGATTCTCAATTGGAACAGCAACGACCTGAGTAGGAGCGTGTGTCTTTATTAGTGGCGTCACGGTACAAAAATCACCGTTCGGTTCAGTTTCGGTTCAGTTTGGGAACAAAATGCAAAACCGTTTGTGTGTGTTTGAACATTACACAAACAGGAAAATAAAATAAATGCAAAGTGCTGCTTGGCAACACTCATAAGTTCACTAAAATATTCTCAAATTAGCAGCAAATGTATGAAATGTTATAAAAAATAAATAAATTCCTTGTAAACGGTAAACCAAACTTTTCAAAAAGCAATTCCAGCATGAAATTTTACTCAATCTTATTATTTTTGGCCAGAAAAAGGGGAGATTCCAAGACGGTGAAAGGCAAAACTGAGGAAAGCGGCGCGATGATTCATGTGGTTCAGACGGACATAGTCAAGTTCAGGGGGCAGTTGTTGTGAAGGCGGTCGCCCTAACTATAAAGCGCTGCCAGAAACACTGTCGCCCTAATCACGGACGAGTTCCTTCGTGAATATTAAAGCGTCGAGGCTCCATGTAGCTTCACGTGGCGGAATGTAAACACACACAGATTGAGCGAATTCACTGGTGCACAGCCCTGCACCGAACCCAACGTCCCGAACTGAAACAGTTACACCTCCAGTATGTATGTCAAATTATGTATCAGTCTTTTTACTAACTTGATTTTGATTCATATTTCATATAATAATTCAGACTTTTCCACAGCCTGAGATCGTTTATCTTTAGTTTTGCGGAGTTTCAGCTGAGCGGAAATGACGTCGTATAATTTCCACAAAAATAATAATCAGGGATGTAACAAAAACCTAAATATCGTGATATCACATCGTCAAAACTCTCACGATAATATTGTGGACCACTACAACTATCGAATTACAAGTTCTTTTGCTTAAATGCAGGTTTTATAGCTAAGAAACATTGGGAACTACATTTTCCATGATTCATTTCAGTGCAGACAACATGAAGAAATATGTTTTTTATTTAAATTCTTGGAATTATGATGGTAATAATTCACCAAATTCTTGTCAGAGTATTTTAAAAGTAAACAAGCGTCCTTTCTACAATTATATCAGCCTCTCCAAAATATCGTGAGATGTATTTTGTGATAATATCGTATCGAGAGATTTGGATTTCGTTACATCCCTAAAATGAATAATTTTAGAAATATACTACACACAAATGAAAACTGTCACAGCACAAAACACAAAATCGAAACACAAATGTTTCGCGTGGGGTGACATCATCGGCCAAAAATAAAACTGCTTCATCTAAGCAGGGATTCCCAGACTTCCCTCACCCCGGACACTTCCTCCAGCTCCTCATTCATACAGACATAGTCCCTCCAGAGCCTGAGTCCTGGGTCTTCCCCGGGGTCTCCTCTCCTCCTGAGGGACGAGCCCAGGACACATCAGAACAGACGCCCGAGCCTCAACTGGCTCCTCTCGACGTGGAGGAGCAGCGGCTCTACTCCGAGCTCCTCCCGTGTGACTGAGCTCCTCACTCTGTCTCTAAGGGAGACGCCCAGACGCCCTGCGGAGGAAACTCATTTGTGTCGCTTGTATCCGTGATCATTACCCAGAGCTCATGACCAGAGGTGAGGGGAGGAGCGTAGACGGTAAATTGAGAGTTTCCTCTTCACCACAACGGTCCGATACTGCGACTACATCACTGCAGACGCTGCACCTGTCCACCTGTCAATCTCACGCTCCATCCTCCCCTCACTCGAGAACAAGACCCCGAGATCATCAGATTATCCAGTTCAAGGTGGTACAAAAGTTACACTATTCTAAAACTAAATTTAATAGATTTTTTCCAACAGTGTCTTCCCAGTGTGACAAGTCTTCCTGTGCCGAAGGAACACTTGCTCATCTTTTTTGGTTTTGTCCACAATTATTTACCTTTTGGTCCACATGTTTTTAAAAGTTCTCTAATTGTTATTCCAGAGACATTAAACCGGATTATAGTTTAGCCTAGGAGCTCAGGGCTGCAGAGAACGTTCATGTTTTTAAGAGTAGGCTCAAGACCTTTTTAGCTTTGCTTTTGAATGAAATATCATATTTTTACTTGTTTCTACTATACACATTTTAATTTATATTTATTTATTTTACTTTTAGGATATCCAGTGTTTCCTCTGTAGGAGCCTCTGCATCAGGAGCAGGGGTCGGCTGTAGCCGTCGGTTCTGTCCCGTGGGCTCCTGGTGGAGAGTTGGTGTTTGGGCTTCATCTCTCCCCTGGCTCCTGTGGTGGTTCCTGGTGGTGGTGGACGTCTCTCTGCTCCTGATGTAGAAGCTCCTCTGATGATGCTTTCTCAACTGGTTCGCCTGTATTCAGCCTCACATTTTACTATGTGTCGTTTTATGTATTTTAGCAGGTTAATGTGTGTGTGTGTGGGGGGGGGGTTTGGTTGTGTCGAGTCGGGCAGCTGTGGGGGTTGGGTTAGTGGGTGGGTGGGTGGAAATGTGGGATTGTTTTTAATCTGTGTAAAGCACTTTGTGTTACATTTTTGTTTGAAAAGTGCTTTATAAATAAAGTTTGATTTATTGATTGATTGAGCCATATTCAGATGCTCCACAGACAATCTGGGACTTACATCGGACGTTTGGCGGGCGCCGCAGCTTGGGATGGTGGTGGCTAAAAAACGTGTTCTGTTGACGTGGAAGTCCGCCACACCTCCAATTTTTGAACACCGGCTCCGTTATCCAAATGGAGCGTATTCGTTTGGACACCGTGGACAAAGAGCAGAGACATAAAGCACTATGAGGACCAATCCTGGCTCAATGTCAGATTGCCACAATTTGATTAACGAGACAAACATATTTGTATTTTTTTGGTTGATTATTACTATACTTTTTATTATTGCCAGTTGCTTGCTTGTACTTTTTGTTTTGTCTTGTCTTGGCAGTTTGTCTGTGTTTTGTTGTACCTGGATGTTAAAACAAATATTAATAAAGACAATATTAAAAAAGACGACAAGACGCCTTTTTCAGGTCGAGAACCGCGACCTCGGACTTGGATCCTGATCCCAGCCGCTTCACACTCGGCTGCAAACCGATCACAACCATTCAGCCTTTACTTTCAACTGAACCACATCGAATTGATTTGAAACAGATCGTATCAAATCGCGCTGAATCAAAAACGCACAGTATCGAAAAGCGTATCGTACCGCGGCGTACGTATCGAGGTATGTATCGTATCGCCAACTCTTTAATGATACCAGCCCTGAGAAAATATCTTAAGAATCATAATCGCCCAAACAAAACTTTTAGCAGCACAAACAAAGCACAAACAAGACTTTATTTTGGGCGTTTTAGAGCATTTTGAATCTTCCTGGAGGCTGCTGACCCCATTTTGACCTACAAAAAAATCATTAAAATCTCCAAAACTAAAGCAGCACAAACGAAACTTTATGCAGCACAAACGATCGACGTAGTTTTTGTGTAGGTTTGCGTTTTATGAGGGCGACTTCACGCACGTAAACTTTTTCTTTTTCTGTCGACAGTGCGAGTTTAGGTTTAATAAATTGTACAAACTGTGGATTTCTCCGTAATTCTCAGTCCTTTCAACACGAGATAAAAGCTGCAGTGACCCCGACACTCTGCGCTTTATGTCGGAAGTATGTCTATGTTTTCAAGAAAATCTAATCGAGAATCAAGATGTGAAAATAAAATCATGATTCTTTTTTTTCCCCCCATAAATGTTCGTATCTCTGGCACCTGGTTCAGTCCTGGTTTAGTCCTGGTTTAGTCCTGTTTTAGTCCTGGTTTACCTGTTTTAGTCCTGTTTTAGTCCTGTTTAGTCCTAGTCCTGGTTTAGACCTGGTTTAGACCTGGTTTAGTCCTGGTTTAGTCCTGGTTTAGTCCTGGTTTAGTCCTGGTTTAGTCCTGGTTTAGACCTGGTTTAGACCTGTTTTAGTCCTGTTTTAGTCCTGTTTTAGTCCTGGTTTAGTCCTGGTTTAGACCTGGTTTAGACCTGGTTTAGTCCTGGTTTAGTCCTGGTTTAGTCCTGGTTTAGTCCTGGTTTAGTCCTGGTTTAGTCCTGGTTTTAGTCCTGGTTTAGTCCTGGTTTAGACCTGTTTTAGTCCTGGTTTAGTCCTGGTTTAGACCTGTTTTAGTCCTGGTTTAAGTCCTGGTTTTAGTCCTGGTTTAGTCCTGGTTTAGTCCTGGTTTAGACCTGGTTTAGACCTGTTTTAGTCCTGTTTAGTCCTGGTTTAGTCCTGGTTTAGACCTGGTTTTAGTCCTGTTTTAGTCCTCCTGGTTTAGACCTGGTTTAGTCCTGGTTTAGTCCTGGTTTAGTCCTGGTTTAGTCCTGGTTTAGTCCTGGTTTAGTCCTGGTTTAGTCCTGGTTTAGTCCTCCTGGTTTAGTCCTGTTTTAGTCCTGGTTTAGACCTGTTTTAGTCCTGTTTAGACCTGTTTTAGTCCTGGTTTAGACCTGTTTTAGTCCTGTTTTAGTCCTGGTTTAGACCTGGTTTAGACCTGGTTTAGTCCTGTTTTAGTCCTGGTTTAGACCTGGTTTAGTCCTGGTTTAGTCCTGGTTTAGTCCTGTTTAGTCCTGGTTTAGACCTGGTTTTAGTCCTGGTTTAGTCCTGGTTTAGTCCTGGTTTAGTCCTGGTTTAGTCCTGGTTTAGTCCTGGTTTAGACCTGGTTTAGTCCTGGTTTAGTCCTGGTTTAGTCCTGGTTTAGTCCTGGTTTAGTCCTGTTTTAGTCCTGGTTTAGTCCTGGTTTTGTCCTGGTTTAGTCCTGGTTTAGTCCTGGTTTAGACCTGTTTTAGTCCTGGTTTAGTCCTGGTTTAGAGTCCTGGTTTAGTCCTGGTTTAGTCCTGGTTTAGACCTGGTTTAGTCCTGGTTTAATCCTGGTTTAGTCCTGGTTTAGTCCTGGTTTTAGTCCTGGTTTAGACCTGTTTTAGTCCTGGTTTAGTCCTGGTTTAGACCTGGTTTAGTCCTGGTTTAGTCCTGGTTTAGACCTGGTTTAGTCCTGGTTTAGTCCTGGTTTAGTCCTGGTTTAAATGGAAGAAAATCAAATCGATAATCAAGATGTGAAAATAAAATCATGATTCTTTTTCCCTCATAAAAGCTCGTGTGTTTGGCCACAGTAAAAAAGTGAAAAACATAATGGACCTTTTACTTGAACTAAAAACTACGGCAGGTGTGTTTTGATAAAATAACTTGATCATTTCGTGGAACGTTTTCGAGGTAACAAACTGTACTCGACCATTCACACACAAACAGAGGCTCCTATTTTCTGCATCACTCGAGGAAGAAACAAAAGTAGAACACGACTCTGCCCACGCCACTTTCCCACAAACACACAAGAACTCAGCTCCACAAAACGCTTCTGCAGAAAAGGGAAAAGAGAAGAAATTTTCAACGTTAAGACGAGACACGGTTTCAACGAGAACGAGACAAGACGAGGTTTTAACATAAATCCTAATGTACAGACGAGTTTCAATTGTTGACAAAAGCGCGCGTTGCATGCTGGGAATTATTTTGGTCGGAGGCAAGAAACACTAATTCAACATGACGGACGGAGCGAGAAAGCACGTAAAGGGTATTGATCCTGGTTATTTATCCACTCTAACGGCAGAGGACCCAAGACCATTTGACCAGAAATTGGTCATAAACATCGACGGACGACAAATCACCCTTTTCAACCCCGACAAAAGGTGGAACAAACCAAATTTCTGGTCAGAATCTCCAACTACCTGGACAAATATTCACTTCGGCGACATCCACAATGACTTGGTGGAAACTCCTGGGCCATTCACAGCAGAAAAGATGAAAACCTCCAAGAGTCTCGATGTGTTGTTGAACTTGTTGGAGTCCACGGTTTGTTAGGATCTTCTACGTTTGCTCTGCGGATGTTTGAAAGTCGTTTAATTCACCGTTAGCGGTTCTTTTCACTCGGAATATTATCCGATAATGTAGCAGGAATTTACCATTATCGGGGATAAATACGTGAGGTTACGCACTGTGTTTGACGCTACTGTGTTTCTTGCCTCTGACCAAAATATTTCCCAGCAGCAACACGGGCTTTTTAATAACAATGACGTCAGCTGAAACTCGTATATGTGGGTCTGGTCAAGTGGTAACGGAGGGAAACAGGGGCAGATTTTTGACATTCAAATGTCTCTTATTCAGAAACTAGAGGAACTATTGAAATAAGTAAAGTATCAGAATGTAGGAAAGAGTTACACTCCAACAGGGTCAAGTTAAACCTGTGATATTCTTTCAAGTTCAAGACAAAAAATTTAAAAACTCATGTCGGTAACGGAGGGAATGAAATATGCAGCACTTTTTGGGCAATAAATCCAAACAGTGATAACTCTTGGTTCTCACTTACATATCCTTAACAAACTGGTTTGAATATTTGCTTCATATAGTTTTCTACCATATGGTACAAGATTAGGTTGAAAAACCTCTTACTTTTTGACTCATGAGATTTTTTATTAAGAAAGTTCATGGTAACGGAGGGAAAAGTAACAGAGGGAAAATTGTTCAAACAAGTAGAAGGTGCAGGATTTTACATCATTTGTCATATTTTTTCTCCAGAATATTTTAATATTACTTCAAAATGAAAGGAAACTATTTCTATAAAATATGTCAGTCCTTCCAAGCAAATTTTTATCATTTTAAATAATAATAAAAAAAATAAAAAAAAATCCTGTCCCTTCATCAACAGTTCAAAGATGGAATAACACAAGATATGATGAAATACATCCATTTATTTACATGATTTTCAGGTCTTTGAAATTTGGGAAATAGTTTTTGTTCCATGTTTCATACATGGTCTGTTTAAAACAGATGGAACTTTAGAACCAAAAATGGTCCAGAAAAAAGGTAAACAGTTTGATAAACTAGAGTACATATGTATCTGTTCAATACATTTTTATATCAGATGAATTAACTTGAGTTTTTGGACTTGTGGTTTACTTCTGCTTGACCGGGCCCATAAATTTCATGATTCAGTTTCCAATTTTGGCCTCACAGTTTTTAATTTCTTTGATTTCATATTTTTGTTTCTATTCCAGGTCTCATTTTGGAACTGTGAATGCTGTAACTCACTAATACTTAAACCTTTTTCGACAATTCAAACGTAAAAACAAGATCAATTTTCTCGAGTGCACGATTTTCGGCAATTTTGTCTCGCGAGATCTTTCTGTTGTTGTTGTTGTTGTTGTTCTAAACCTCGTGCCACAACAACAACAACAACAACAACAACAACGACAAGGGACAAATGTGTTTCAATCAAAGGTGTGAGTTTATGGACCAAGTCATAATTAGAACAACATAAAAATCTCTGTGTTTTTAAACTCCACACAGCTTCATTAGAATCGGATCATTTCAGCCCTGGAGTCTCTATGGAACAAAAGGTAAAAGGAGCTGGTCCTGGTCTAAGTCCCGTCTCAGTCCCGGTCTGGTTCTAGTCTGTTCCCGAACCTGTTTTATTCCTGGTTCAGTCCTGGTTTAGTCCTGTTTTAGTCCTGTTTTAGTCCTGTTTTAGTCCTGTTTTAGTCCCGTTTTAGTCCTGGTTTAGTCCTGGTTTAGTTCTGTTTTAGTCCTGTTTTAGTCCTGGTTTAGTCCTGGTTTAGACCTGGTTTAGTCCTGGTTTAGTCCTGTTTTAGTCCTGTTTTAGTCCTGGTTTAGTCCTGGTTTAGTTTAGTCCTGGTTTAGTCCTGGTTTAGACCTGGTTTAGTCCTGGTTTAGTCCTGTTTTAGTCCTGTTGTAGTCCTCGTTTAGACCTGGTTTAGACCTGTTTTAGTCCTTGTTCAGTCCTGTTTTAGACTTGGTTTAGTCCTGGTTTAGACCTGTTTTAGTCGTGTTTTAGTCCTTGTTTAGCCCTGTTTTAGTCCCGTTTTAGTCCTTTTTCAGTCCTGTTTTAGTCCCGTTTTAGTCCTTGTTCAGTCCTGTTTTAGTCCCGTTTTAGTCCTGTTTTTGTCCTTTTAGTCCTTGTTCAGTCCTGTTTTAGACCTGTTTTAGTCCTTGTTCAGTCCTGTTTTAGACCTGTTTTAGACCTGTTTTAGTCCTCGTTCAGTACTGGTTTAGTCCTGTTTTAGTCCTGTTTTAGTCCTTGTTCAGTCCTGTTTTAGTCCTGTTTTAGTCCTTGTTCAGTCCTGTTTTAGTCCCGTTTTAGTCCCGTTTTAGACCCGTTTTAGTCCCGTTTTAGTCCTCGTTCAGTCCTGCTTTAGTCCCGTTTTAGTCCTGTTTTAGTCCTTGTTCAGTCCTGTTTTAGTCCCGTTTTAGTGACGTTTTAGTCCCGTTTTAGACCTCGTTCAGTCCTGCTTTAGTCCTGTTTTAGACCTGTTTTAGACCTCGTTCAGTCCTGCTTTAGTCCTGGTTCAGTCCTGGTTTAGTCCTGGTTTAGACCCGTTTTAGTCCCGTTTTAGACCTGTTTTAGACCTCGTTCAGTCCTGGTTTAGTCCTGGCTCAGTCCTGGCTCAGTCTTGGTTAATTCTGCGTAACATCGAACCTTTTAAATAAATAAAAAATCATTAAAACCCAAAATGTGAAAAAGGATTTGTGGTGGAGTAACACTCGTCTCTGCTTCCAGCCCACCTGTCCACAAACGACTCATCAGAACTCTGAAATGCCCACATCCTCCAAAGTGTGGTCGGATGAGACACAATCGTCATGGCGACAGGTCCCTCTCTCCCTCCGCGCGGCGTGGGCGAGTCATTACCGCCGCCGCCGCCGCCGTAATCACCAAAAAAAAAAAAAAAAAAAAAAAGAGCCGAGAGCCGAGCCTGGAGCGCGTCCGTGACATTTGGTTTACGTTTGTTGACTGAATAAAGATTGTGTATTTTGTGATCAACAACGGGAGTAAATGAGAGCGTGCGACCGATTCCAGAGGCACAGACGCGGAGACGACGAAGAGGAAATTAGCAGTTTGGATTCAGAAAAAAAAAACACAGATTTGTACAATTTATAGAAAAATAAATAAAGAAATAAATCGATAAATAAAGAAATAAAAACAAATCTAAAGGAGTTTTTCTGGTACAGTTCGTCTTTATGCAGGAGTTAAAGCTTTGTCAGGAATATTTCGCAGTATGGAATAAAATTTTGGATTAAATCTCCTAAAAAAACAGGTGAGAGCACTACAGCAAGTTACAGGTCAGATCAGTGCAGAGGCGAGCCCACAAACAAACAAGAATGTGTGTTTTTCAATGTTGTTTTTGAGAAATTTAATAAATGCAAGAAAGATGTATAATGCCATAGTGTGGAATATTTCAGGCGAAGCAATAGCATTTCCATGGAGACAAAGTACAGGACAATTTAGGGTGTCCGCCAGGCCAAGTTACAGGTCAGATCAGTGGAAAGGCGAGCATAATCATCATAAGAATGTGTGTTTATCAATGTTGTTTTTGAGAAATTGAAATGCAAAATGCATATACAGTATAATGCCGTAGTGTGGAATATTTCAGGTAAAGCAATGACATTTCCATGGAGACAAAGTGCAGGACAATTGAGTGTGTCCGCCAGGCCAAGTTACAGGTCAGATCAGTGGAGAGGCGAGCCCAAAAACAAACAAGAATGCGTGTTTTTTCAATGTTGTTTGTGAGAAATTTAAGAAATGCAAGAAAGATGTATAATGCCATAGTGTGGAATATTTCAGGTAAAGCAATAACATTTCCATGGAGACAAAGTACAGGATATTTAGCGTGTCTACCAGGCCAAGTTTACAGGTCAGATCAGTCAAGAGGCGAGCACACTCCCAGTAAGAATACATGTTTTTGAAGAAATACAAGTATACGAATAATGCCGTGGTGTGGATTATTCCAGGTAAAGCAATAACATCTCCGTGGAAACAGACAGACAGTGCTGCCACGACCAGGCCAAGTTACAGGTCAGATCAGCGGAGAGGCGAGCTCACTCACAATAAGAATGTGTTTATCAATGGTTGTTTTTGAGCAATAAAAACACCCGAACAAACGCAAGAAAGACAAGTTTAATGCCATAGTGTGGATTATTCCAGGTAAAGCAATATCACTTTCATGTAGACGGAGTAAAGGACAGGGAGTGTGTCCGCGAGGCCGAGTTACAGGTCAGATCAGTGGAGAGGCGAGCCCACTTCCCAGTAACAATGCGTGTTTTTCAATTATGTTTTTGATAACTTTAATAAATGCAAGATAAATGTACTGTGGGCAGAGTTGTCACAGTCACGCCAAGTTAGGAGTCAGATTTGTGGAAACCAAAGCAAACTTGCTCACAGCTTTTTGTATTTTACTGGCTGAATTTTGATGTGTTACGACTTGAAGTTTTATATCAGTCTGTACATAAAACCCTGAATATTCATAAGATATTCGTTACTGTCTCATCATGCTGGGGGTGTTGTGCATGGATCTCTATTTGCAGAATGTTCAGGAGTTACCATGGCGATATAACGCACGCACTGAAGGAACGTTATGTCGTAAAATTTGGACATGATGGAATGAGCCTCACGCGACTCTCTCGTTTGTGTTGCCAGATCCGAAGTTGAAATCCAGTGTGTTTAAATCTAACATGTCTCTTCCTAAACCTCAGCACCTCCACCAATCATGACTCAGTGCTAGTGCAGCCTCTGCAGCTCAGGGAGGGAATTCTGGAGGTTCTGAGCATCACATGAGGCCGGAACATAAAGGGAGATTTGCGACGTTTACACGAGAGCCTGAAATGAAAATGATTATTCTGGATTAAACTTAATTCCAAAGTAAGTGGGTGGTTTATTCCGATTTTAAAGCTGAATTAATTTCTTCCTGGATCATGTAAACCAGGAGTGTCAAACTCATTTTGGTCCGGGGGTCGTATCCAACCGACTTTGATCCCAAAGGGGCCGGATCAGAAAACTCATGTCATATAAACCTCAAAAATAACAATAAGTTCAAATATTTGTGCAGAGAAACGCAAATCTATTACAGAAATCTTTTTTAATTGATGAACCTTTCTTTTACAAAATATGATAATATTATGAACAACCTGAAACTTTAAGAAAAAAGCAATTTCAACACAATATTTTAACATGAACTTGTATGTAAACAGGAATAAGTCAATTTTTCTTGTAAAATCCTGCACTCGACTCCACTTTTCTCATGTTGGACATTTTTCTGATGAGGGTGTCACGGTCAACAGTCAAAACGATCGTCCTTTAAGAGCGTTTGGAAAGAGACAAGTCTTCATTTGTGCTGCTCTGGTGGGAGGGGCCACGTACAGAGACGCTGGAGACGCTGCTGTGATAAACACCGCACAAAATTACCAATATTTTAATTAAAATATTTAAGTTGAAAATCAGACAAGGGCCAGATTAAAGGTCTTGGAGGGCCGGATCTGGCCCCCGGGCCTTATGTTTGACACCTGTGATGTAAACGTTTACTGTTCTTAAAATAATTCCAGTCGTTCAGTTTACGCTCGTTGTGTCGCCCTTCAGACGTGATCCGGGCCTGTCGCGTCTTCGGACTTTGATCCACGTCTCTTTGGATTTGTGAGCTGGATGCGGGAGTGGCCTGAGGTAGAGGCTTGTTTTCTTCGTCCCTTCGCCAACACTCTTCCCTTCTCCTCCTCAGCCGACAGATAAAGCGTGATGAGACAATTCTCCAGCTGCTGCGTCGCAATCATCATCGGAACCACCGCGGGAAAAGTTTGGATGGTGTTTGTGTCCGTGAAGTAACGACAAACCGAGACGACAGAAAAGCCGGGAGCAGCTGAAGTGTGTGTTTACTTCCCAAAGATGTAAATCCGCTGGCGTCTCTGTCCAATCAGAACCTTCCCCACACCCAGACGCTGATCCACATTAAATAAAGACGATTTAACGAGTTCAACATGTAAACCTCAATTCAGAATTATTATTTCCACGTAAACCCGAAGGAGCAGATTTTAATTTTGAGCTATTTAATTCAGAACAATTAATTCGGAATTTAAAAAAACATCATGTAAACTTGGCTAACGAGACAAACTTGGACGTGTCTTTGTCTGCAGGTGAAGACTCTGGAGACACAGGGTCAGATGTGATTGTTGAACCTTTGCGCAAACACACAGCTCCTTTAAACGCACGAGAATAGTCTGTACAGAAAGAAAGAACACGAAAAGCCCAAACTCTTTTGCTCAATGACATTTTTCCAAAAGGTTTTCCCGGCGCAGACTCGGCGGCGTGACCTGTGCTCTCTGTGATTGGAGCGTTCAGACGTGAGGAGAGTCTCTGACCTCCGCCGGCTCCGGCTCGCGCTCAGATTGGCCCTCGGGGGAAACACTCACGCGCTCTCCCGTCCCGCTTTATTTATTTCTGTCTTTGTTCTGGCGGAGAGAGCCGGAGCGTGCGGCACAAGTTTGGTCTGCGCAGCTCCGGGGACGGCGAAAGGTTGTGCAAATGTCACAGGCAGCTCAAACACGAAACAGAGGAGAGGCTAAAGGGACTGTAAATGAAATGTGCACGGTAGAAAACAAAGGAAACAGACGGACAGGGCTGTGTCGAAAGTAGGGATGGGCATGATTAGTCCATGAATCGATAATTGATCATTAAGAATTTCAGCGATTACGTTCATTTTAATCAACAAACCGAATGCAGGTTGCTGTGCTCAGTGTAGATCAGGGGTGTCCAAACTTTTTTCATCAAGGGCCACATATCTAAACACAGACGAAGCAGAGGCCGATCGAGGGCCGTAAACTGGAGCTCAAAACAGTGAATAATTAAAATGTGTGCATGTTTAACACATTAAAATGAGCTGTCAGTCTTTATTCATGCTCAGATCATTAAAACCACACACTAAATATTCAATATTATATTATCAAAGTAGATTTTCAAAAAACTTGCAGTAAAAAGTTAGTTTTTAATTGATGTAAGGGCATTTGGGCCAAGTCACCTAGAAGCCTGAGGGCCAAGAAAAATGTGTCAGAGGGCCGCATTTGGCCCACGGGCCGTAGTTTGGACATGCCTGATGTAGGGAGACCAAACATCCATGTCCAGGGACAAACAGGTGTGTACATGTGTCTCTGCATCAGAAGGAGCGAGACACAAACAGTGGGTCAGTCTGTAACGAACCGAAGCACAAATGTGTTTTTAACGATGATTTGGACAAGAAATTCCAGGCTTTTCCATCCCAGGAGGAACGTGTGAGTCCATGTGCACAGTGAATAAAGCAGCACATATGTTTCTGTGTCCAGTGGGAAAAAGTTTTACCAGGTGAGAGTCGCTCAATGTGGATGACGAGGCCCCGCCCCCCTCCCCCCGTACGCTGTCCTGGTTTTGACAAACACAAATCTGGTCACACTGACCTGTATTCACCTGAGTCATGTCTTTTAATCCAACAGAAATTGAACCACATCAGTGACACAAGAGCTGTTTTTTTTTTTTTGCTTAGTTGTCATGTGGTTTTAAGTTTTGTTTCTGTGAGATTTGCAACAAAACTGAATTAAACACATTATAATGTCAAACAGCTGATGTGGATCTAGAGTCGTTATGTTTATATGTTTTTTCATGGTTTGGGTGTTACACACGTGTTCAAAATTGTTGGTACATACAGTGTTGGGGAGTAACAGATTACATGTACCGGAGTTATGTAATCAGAGTACAAATTATGAGTAACTGTATTCAGTTATAGTTACTGTTTCAGTGAGTGGTAATTGGATTACAGTTACTTTGTTGAAATAAATGGATTACACAGAGGGATTTTCCTGTTTTCACATTTTGGGCTAAACCAGGACTAAACCAGGACTAAACCAGGACTAAACCAGGACTAAACCAGGACTAAACCAGGACTAAACCAGGTCTAAACCAGAACTAAACCAGGACTTAAGTGAGTCCATGTAGACTGTCGGGTGACCACAGGCAAAAGGACCGCCGCAGCTCCGGCCGTCGCCCGATCGCGCTTTGCAGACACCTGCTAAGCTCATGCTAGGCGCTCTCACTCTTAAGTCTGTGGGGACCCGACCTGGTGCAGGACTCTGGCCCGACCTGGTGCAGGACTCTGGCCCGACCTGGTGCAGGACTCTGGCCCGACCTGGTGCAGGACTCTGACCCGAGCTGCCACAGCTGGAGAGATGCAGCGGCACTTGTTCCAAAGCCAAATGTTACTTCTCCCACTAAACACACGACACACGACACACACGACAACCAAGGTTCATGTGCATCTGAAACAAGAGCATCTTCAGACAGTTTTCAGAGCCGCTGTTAATATTCTAACTCCGGGGGATGTGGGGTGGAGGAGGGAGTCAGATATCACCACATACTGCACTGTTGAGCCGCTACACCACAGGAGAAACTCCCTAATATGAAGCACAAAACAACTGTTCAAAGCTAGAGACGGGCATTCAGTGAAAGTTTCTTAATCGATCGTCGGAAGAATTAACAATCGATTATTGATTAATTATTAACGTTTTTATATAAAAATTATCATCATTATTATTACTATCTGCACTAATCTGCATAAATAAATTCAACTTTACGACTCTAGATCCACATCAGCTGTTTGACATTATAATGTGTTTAATTCAGTTTTGTTCAACTTTCACAGAAACTAAACTTAAAACCACATCGCTAATTTGCATAAACTAAGCGAAGATAAAACTCCAGCTCTTGTGTCACTGATGTGGTTCAATTTCTGTTGGATTAAAAGACATGACTCAGGTGAATACAGGTCAGTGTGACCAGATTTGTGTTTGTCAAAACCAGGACAGCGTACGGGGGAGGGGGGCGGGGCCTCGTCATCCACATTGAGCGACTCTCACCTGGAAAAACTTTTTCCCACTGGACACAGAAACATATGTGCTGCTTTATACACTGTGCACATGGACTCACACTTGTCCCAACGCAACGGAAAGTGTGGAATTTCTTGTACAAATCATCGTTAAAAACACATTTGTGCTTCGGTTCGTTACAGACTGACCCACTGTTTGTGTCTCGCTCCTTCTGATGCAGAGACACATGTACACACCTGTTTGGTCACGACACACAGCAACATACATTCGGTTTGTCGATTAAAATTAAAGCAATCGATGAAATTTTTAATGATCAATCGACTAATCATGCCCATCCCTATTCCAAAACACAATCAAACGAGCGTCTTCCTCGGCCTCTACTGCGCATGTCTCCTGCAGAAAGAGCATTACACTATATCTGCACGTTTTGGTCAAATACACGGGCTGTTGAATTCACCCTCCCCCTGCTCCTCCCGCTCACCTCTGGTCCGTTTATCGCGCTGTTCTAATAATAGCCCCGTCGCCTGCCCGTCCGAACCCGTCAGCTCCACCGAAACACGACGACGACGACGGAGGATCAGATTCACGGAGAAGAGACACAAACGACGATTACGCAACGAGACGAGTGGAAAGAACGTACGCAGGAAGAGACGGAGAGACGAGAGGGACAGAGACAGAGAGACGGAGAGAAAGTAGACAGAGAAAACATAAAAGACAGAGACAAAGGAGACAGAGAGAGAGGAGACATGAAGACAGAGAGACATAGTAGACAGAGAGAGACAGAGACAGAGGCTACAGAGAGAGAGAGAGACAGAGGCTACATGGAGACAGAAGAGACAGAAAGACAGAGGAGAATGAGGAGACAGAGGCTACAAAGAGACTGAGAGGCAGAGAGACAGAGAGAAACAACAAAGGCTACAGAGACAGAGGAGACAGAGACAGAGGAGAGAGAGAGCAGACAGTCAGACTGAGAAACAGAGAAAGAGACAGAGAGACAGAGAAACAGAGAGACAGAGGCTACAGAGAGACAATGGAAAAGGAGAGAAAGAGGCTACAGAGAGACAGAGAAGACAGAGAGACAAAGGAGAAAGAGAGACGGAGAGACAGAGAGACAGAGAGACAGTGGCTACAGAGAGTCAAAGAAGAGAGAGACAGAGGGACAAAGGAGAAAGAGAGACAGAGGAGATTGAGACAGAGAGACAGAGACAGAGGATGACGGAGACAGAGAGACATAAAAGACAGAGAGACAGGCTACAGGAGACAGAGGAGACAGCAACAGAGAGCAAAAGGAGACAGAGGAAACAGAGAGAAAGAAGAGACAGAGAAGAAAGGGAGACAGAGAAGACAGAGAGACAGAGAAGACAGAGAGAGAGAGACAGAGAGAAAGAAGGAGACAGAGAGACAGAGGCTACAGAGAGACAATGGAAAAGGAGAGAAAGAGGCTACAGAGAGACAGAGAAGACAGAGAGACACTGAGACAGAGAAACAGAGGCCACAGGAGACAGAGAGACAAAGGAGAAAGAGAGACGGAGAGACAGAGAGACAGTGGCTACAGAGAGTCAAAGAAGAGAGAGACAGAGGGACAAAGGAGAAAGAGAGACAGAGGAGATTGAGACAGAGAGACAGAGGAGACAGAGAGACAGAGACAGAGAGACTGAGGTCACAGAGAGACAGAGAGATAGAGAGACACAGGGGACAGAGAGACTGAGGAGACAAGAGAGACAGAGAAAAAGGAGACAGAGAGAAAAAGTGGATAGAGAGAGAAAGAAGACAGGGAGACAAAGAGAGGAGACAGAGGATGACGGAGACAGAGACAGAGAGACATAAAAGACAGAGAGACAGGCTACAGGAGACAGAGGAGACAGAGAGAAAGAAGAGACAGAGAAGAAAGGGAGACAGAGAAGACAGAGAAGACACAGAACAGAGAAAGAGACAGAGAGACAGAAAAGACAGAGAGAGAGAAGACAGAGAGAAAGAGGAGACAAAGGAGACAGAGAGACAGAGAAAGTGGCGACAGAGAGAAAGAGACAGAGAGACAGAGGAGAATGAGGAGACAGAGGCAACAGAGAGACTGGGGAGACAAAGAAACAGAGACTTAGAAGACAGAGACAAAGAGAGGAGACAGAGAGACTGAGAGATAGTGACACGGAGGAGACAGAGAGACAGAAGAGACAAAGAAGACAGAGAAAAAGGAGACAGAGAGAAAAAGTAGATAGAGAGACAAAGAAGACAGAGGAGACAAAGAAGAGGTGACAGAGAGACAGAGAGACAGAGCGAGAGGAGACAGAGAGAAACAGACAGAGGCTACAGAGAGACAGAGAAGATAGAGACAACGGAGACAGAGGCTGCAAGAGAGAGACAGAGAGACAGAGAAGACAGAGAGAAAGAGGAGACAGAGAGACTGAGAGACAGAAGTTACAGAAGGGACAGAGAAACAGTTACAGAGGAGACAGACACAGGAGACAGAAAGACAGAATCTACAGAAAGACAGAGAGACAGAGAAAGAGTCTACAGAGAGAAAGAGACACAGAGACAGAGAGACTGAGAGACAGAAGTTACAGAAGAGACAGAGAGACAGAGAAAGAGAGACACATAGACAGAGGAGACAGAGACACAGAGAAGACAGAGAAGACAGAGACAGGAGACAGAAAGACAGAGGCTACAGAGAGACAGAGAGACAGAGAGAGAGGAGATAGAGAGAAACAGACAGAGGCTACAGGGACAGAGAAGACAGAGAGAGAGGAGATAGAGACAGCGAAGACAGAGACAACGGAGACAGAGGCTGCAAGAGAGAGACAGAGAGACAGAGACAGAGAGAAAGAGGAGACAGAGGAGACAGAGAGACTGAGAGACAGAAGTTACAGAAGAGACAGAGAGACAGAGAAAGAGAGACACATAGACAGAGGAGACAGAGACACAGAGAAGACAGAGAAAGAGTCTACAGAGAGAAAGAGACACAGAGACAGAGAAGACAGAATCTACAGAGAGACAGAAGACAGAGGGGACATTTTAAATCCCTTTGCTTCCGAAACGATTTAAAATGTCTCGTCTGTCTGCACCAACTTAGTCTTAATGAAGAGACGGAGACAGAAAAGACAGAGAGACGGAGGAGATAAACTGTCGTCAAACTGTCCCCGCTTCTTTTCTCCCCACGATGAAACATTTCAAATCGTGTCATTCGTTTCGTTTCCCGCACCAACCCTCCTCAGACTCGTCCTCATGTTTACAGCCCCAGAGACCCTCTTCCTCCCTCCTCACCCTCCTCTTCCTCTCCTCCTTCCTCCTCTTCTTCGTCGACGGCCATACTGTACTGATCAGACCACAGTATAATCGTGAAAATAATCCTTTTAAATCACTTTGGAAGCTAAATTACGTCACTCTAATTCAGTCTCTCGTCCCAAAGAGCAAACAAACTAATCTAAACCTGAGTCCGACGCAGAGTTTGTGTGTTAAACGTACGAAAAAAAAAACAACAAAACCCCCACGAGGGAACCGCATCAGAGCATAGATCACACAGAAACGAGCTGGATACGGGCCGTTTAACTCGGTGTCGGCGTTGAACGGAGCGAGGGAGCGGCGCGCGGTGGGGGTCGCGGCGCAGGTTAGATAATAGGGAAAAGGTGCAGAGTCATCTTCTGCAGAGCTCAGACCAGACGGAGCTGAAAAACCCACAGAAAACGGCTGCGCTCTCCCAACACCGAAACACAAAAACACAAACACACAAACACAGACGCCGGGTTTAAAAGTGCAGCTTTCACGATTCTGGGTTCGTCTGGTTAAATAATATATTCACATGTTTAATATTTACTTTAAAAATCGATATTAGACTGTTTTCTGATCTGTCATAATGCAGTTTCCTTATTAAAAACAAACAAAACAGACCTGGAGTTGTGTTTTGTTTCATTCACACATGTATATATAGGGTGAAAACACTCTGTTCCACCTTATGATGTCATGTGGTAATACAGGAAGGTGCTCCAGTGTGTTTTTAAACTCCATACACCTTCCCTGGAATCATTGGGATGATTTCAGACCTGGATGTGCCGATCTTTACTAAAAAAGGTTAAAACGGAGCCGTGAACTTGAAAGCTTCATGACATCACAAGGTGGAACGGGGGGTTTTGAGCTTTAGAAATGTAGGCAGACTCATTATGATGAAATTATGATTATTTTGGTTAATATTGAAATCACAATTATTTTTTTGTTACACGATGCATTAATGGGTCCAGTCAAGTGGTAACGGAGGAAACAGGGTCCGATTTTTGACATTCAAATGTCTCTTATTCAGAAACTAGAGGAGCTATTGAAATAAGTAAAGTATCAGAATGTAGGAAAGAGTTACACTCCAACAAAAATTTTTTTAAAACAAACAAAATTTTCCACTCCAACAAAAAATTTAAAAACTCATGTCAGTAACGGAGGGAATGAAATATTCAGCACTTTTTGGACAGTAAATCCAAACAGTGATAACTCTTGGTTCTCACTTACATATCCTTAACAAACTGGTTTGAATATTTGCTTCATATAGTTTTCTACCATATGGTACAAGATTAGGTTGAAAAACCTCTTACTTTTTGACTCATGAGATTTTTTATTAAGAAAGGTCATGGTAACGGAGGGAAAATTGTGCAAACAAGTAGAAGGTGCAGGATTTTACATCATTTGTCACTTTTTTCTTCTGAATACTTTAATATTACTTCAAAATGAAAAGAAACTATTTCTATAAAATATGTCAGTCCTTCCAAGAAAATTTTTATCATTTTAAATACTTTTTTTTTAAAATCCTGTCCCTTCATCAACAGTTCAAAGATGGAATAACACAAGATATGATGAAATACATCCATTTATTTACATGATTTTCAGGTCTTTGAAATTTGGGAAATAATTTTTGTTCCATGTTTCATACATGGTCTGTTTAAAACATATGGAACTTTAGACAGAAAAAAGGTCAACAGTTTGATAAACTAGAGTACATATGTATCTGTTCAATACATTTTTATATCAGATGAATTAACTTGAATTTTTGGCCTTGTTGTTTACTTCTGCTTGACTGGGCCCTAATTCAGCAAAACAACAACAACAACAATAAAAAAACACTTTGTTATTGATAATCTATGCAAAAACTTTCAAATTGAAAATAACTCTCAGCTACAAATATGAACCTTAGAGCAGTTTTGCGATGTATAAAACATAAAATGAATAAAAAATATACTTGGAACATGAAATAAGGCAGAAAATCTCTATATTTAAAAAATAAAACAAATATATTTATATAAAAAATATCCCAAAATACACTTTGTTAAACTTAATCGTTTCAACTCAGTTTTGAGTTTGGAGATCATCTGACACACAAATCGATTGTTGATTGATGTTAACTCAAACAAAACGAAGCACAACACCAACTCCAGCTCTGTTTTTGAAGAGGAAATAACATTATAAAATAGCTTAAGGCTCATAAGAATTCATTTTGTGTAATATCAGACCTATAATTTTCTTATAAAACACATTTGTCGGCACAGTAACTGTAAACAATAATCTGTGTATAAACTGTGACTTATGTGGACAAAAAAAAAAAAAAAAAAGCAGCACTGAATAAATAGCAAATTATTTTAAAAAAACCCAAAATGATTAAGTCACAATTATTAATTCATTGTAAAATCCGTGAAAACCTGGAACTTTATGCAGCCAGATTAATTCTCTGACAAACTCAAACTCCCAGCTGCTCCCATGGAAACGTCTGGCACGCGACCAATCACAGGGCAGAACAGTACGACGCCGTTTAACCACAAATACTGAAAATCTCTGTGCGTTTGTGGAGGGAAACGTGTCTGCGCTTTTCTCTCCGCCGGATTTAAAGGTGCACTGTGTCACTTTTCTGGTGGAGGGTCAGTCACCTGCTTGTTTCCATGGATACGTCGTTGGTCTGCCTGGAATGTTCCGCAGTGTGACATTAAACAGCTCTACTTTACATTTATTCAATTACAGGTGGTTTTATGGGTCAAAAATTCCTAGAAAAACAGATATTGTGACTGTGAGCAGCGTCGCCTCTCCACAGATCTGACCTGGAACTTGGTCTGGTTTGGTCTCCATGGAGACAGAAAGGTTTAACGGTTTTATAGGTTTAACTATTAATTTACGTAGAGAAACGTGTAATTCGATATATTGTGATGGTCGAACGATATTAGTGAAAGACTTCTGACGATATCAAGATATTTCAGTTATTCTTACAGTAACTACTACAACTACTACAACTACTACTACTAAACTACTACTACTACTACTACTACTACAACTACAACAACTACTAACTACTATAACTACTACTACTACTACCAACTACTACAACTACTACTACTACTACACTACTACTACTACTAACTACTACTAACTACTACTACTACTACTACTACAACTACAACTACTATAACTACTACTACTACTACTACTACAACTAACTAACTACTACTACTACTACTACACTACTACTACTACTACTACTAACTACTACTAACTACTACTACTACTACTACACTACTACTACTACTACTACTACTACACTACTACTACTACTACTACTACTACTACTACTACTACACTACTACTACTACTACTACTACTACTACTACTACTACTACTAACTACTACTAACTACTACTACTACTAACTACTACTACTACTACTACAACTACTACTACTACTACTACTACTACAACTACTACTACTACTACTACTACTACTACTACTACTACTACAACTACTACTACTACTACTACTACTAACTACTACTAACTACTACTACTACTACAACTACTACTAACTACTACTACTACTACTACTAACTACTACTAACTACACTACTACTACTACTACTACTACTACTACTACTACTACTACACTACTACTACTACTACAACTACTACTACTACTACTACTACTACTACTACTACTACTACTACTACTACTACTACTACTACTACTACTACTACTACACTACTACTACTACTACTACTACTACTACTACTACTACTAACTACTACTACTACTACTACTACTACTACTACTACTACTACTACTACTACTATACTACTACTACTACTACACTACTACTACTACTACTACTACACTACTACTACACTACTACTACTACTACTACACTACTACTACACTACTACTACTACTACTACTACTACTACTACTACTACTACACTACTACACTACTACTACTACTACTACTACTACTACTACTACTACTACTACTACTACTACTACTACTACTACTACTACTACTACTACTACTACTACTACTACTACTACTACTACTACTACTACTACTACTACTACTACTACTACTACTACTACTACTACTACTACTACTACTACTACTACTACTACTACTACTACTACTACTACTACTACTACTACTACTACTACTACTACTACAACTACTACTACTACTACTACAACAACTACAACTACTATAACTACTACTACTACACCAACTACTACAACTACTACTACTACAACTACAACAACTACAATAAATACAGGAACTGTTGCTACTACAACTACAACAACAACTACTACAACTACTACTACTACTACTGCAACTATTACTACCACTACCCCTTCAAACTCTACAACAGCTACAACTACTACTACAATAACTACAACTGCAACTACAACTACTACTATTAAATTGCTACTACTACTACTATTACCACTACTGCTACTACTACAATTACTACTACTACTACTGCTACCAATACTGCTACTACTACTACAACTACTGCTACAACAATTACTACTACTACTACTGCTACTAATACTGCTACTACTACTACTACAACTACTGCTACTACAATTACTACTACTACTACAACTGCTACTAATACTGCTACTACTACTGCTACTACAACTACTACTACTACAATTACTACTACTACAACTGCTGCTACTACTAAATTGCTACTACTACTATTACTACTACTGCTACTACTACCGCTACTACAACTGCTACTCTCACTACTACAACTATTACAACAACTGCTACTACTGCTACTAAATTGCTACTACTACTACTACTATTACTACTACTGCTACTAATACTGTTACTACAACTACAGCCACCACAACAACAGCAAGTATTACAAGAACTGTTATTACTACTACTACTACTACTGCTACTGCAACAACTACAAGAAATGCTACTATTGCTACTACTCCAACTGCTACTACTACTACTACTACTACTGCTGCTATTACTACTACTGCTGCTATTACTACTACTACTACTGCTACTACTACTACTGCTATTTCTACTGCTACTACTACTACTGCTATTTCTACTGCTACTACTACTACTGCTATTTCTACTGCTGCTATTACTACTGCTACTACTGCTACTACTACTGCTACTACTACTGCTGCTACTACTACTGCTACTACTACTACTACTACTACTACTACTACTACTACTACTACTACTACTGCTGCTATTACTACTACTACTACTGCTGCTATTACTACTACTACTACTGCTGCTATTACTACTACTACTACTGCTGCTATTACTACTACTACTACTACTGCTGCTATTACTACTACTACTACTGCTGCTATTACTACTACAACAACTGCTACTATTACTACCAAACTCGACACGATATCCCGATTCAGATGTTTCAGATGTTTCAGTTGTTTCAGTTGTTTCAGGTTGTTTCAGTTCTTGTTCCGTCTCTTCTGGTAAAGTGAGTTTTTAGTCGAAAAATACATAAATTCCAAAGCAGCAGTTTTGTTTTTTGTTTGTTTAGTTTTTTTTTCCAAATGTCATCGCAG
Organism: Boleophthalmus pectinirostris; assembly: GCF_026225935.1. Classification (NCBI taxonomy): domain Eukaryota; kingdom Metazoa; phylum Chordata; class Actinopteri; order Gobiiformes; family Gobiidae; genus Boleophthalmus; species Boleophthalmus pectinirostris. The sequence goes on from NW_026571473.1 coordinate 38,818,102, forward strand.
AGCAGTTTCTTTCTTGGGGCTGTGAAGGACTCAGAACCTCGTGACCTTTGCAGAGCCTGAACTTGGTTAAAACAGCACCGTATTTCACCGTCCACGTGTCTCGCCAACGAGTCCAACCAAAACACAATATTTACATCGCGTTTAACAAAGCAGGCTCCGGAGACGCATTGGGAGCGGAGTCCGGGGCGATCCATCAGGGCAGAGGTCCCGAGCGGAGACCAGGACGTGGAATTTATATTAAAGAGGAGCAGAATTCAGACCCCGCGTTGCTCTAATTTACACATTCCGCACATGTGGAAATACTCAGGGCTTGAAATAATGAGCTTTAGATAGAAGATTATGAAGAGAGCGGGGCAGGGAGCATGACGCCGAACTCAGAAATGCGCTGAAATAATAATAACGAAAGCAAAAATAGAGAAGGTTCGGTGTGGTTTTTCACTGCTGATATTAGATACTTGTGGTTCTTTCTGCGGCTGAAAACTGATACTACTACTACTGCTACTACTGCTACTACTGCTACTACTGCTACTACTGCTACTATTACAACAGCAACAACTCCAACAACTAAAACAACAACAACTTCCAACTACTTACAACAATAATAACAGTTCCAACTCCAACAACTTCAACAAGAACCAAAACAATAAATACAACAACAACCAAGACAACAACTCCAGCAACAACAATAACAGCTCCAACAAAAACTCCAAGAATAACAACAACAACAGCTCCAACAAAAACACCAACAACTCTAACAACTCCAACAACAACAACAACAACAACCACAACAACAACTGTAACTTCAACAACAACAACTCCAACAACAACCAAAACATCAACTGTAACTTCAACAACAACAACTGCAACAACAACTATTACAACAACAATAACTACAAAACAACAATAACAGTTCCAACTCCAACAACTTCAACAAGAACCAAAACAATAAATACAGCAACAACCAAAACAACAATAACAACTCCAACAACAACTCCAAGAACAACAACAACAGCTCCAACAAAAACTCCAACTCCAGCAACAACTACAACAACAACAACTGTAACTTCAACAACAACAACTCCAACAACAACAACAACAACAACTTCATCAACAACAACAACTCCAACTACTACAACAACTATAACAACAACTATTACAGCAATAATAACAGTTCCAACTCCAACAACAACTCCAAGAACAACAACAACAACAACAGCTCCAACAAAAACTCCAACTCCAGCAACAACTACAACAACAACTGTAACTTCAACAACAACAACTCCAACAACAACCAAAACAACAACAACTTCATCAACAACAACAACTCCAACTACTACAACAACTATAACAACAACTATTACAACAATAATAACAGTTCCAACTCCAACAACTTCAACAAGAACCAAAACAATAAATCCAACAACAACCAACACAACAATAACAACTCCAACAACTCCGAGAACAACAACAACAGCTTAAAAAAAACAACTACAACAACAACTACAACTTCATCAACAACAACTACAACTTCATCAACAACAAGTCAAACAACAACTACAACAACAACTCCAGCTCTAACAACAACGACAACTATAACAATTACAAGTACAACAACACAACTACAACTACAACAACAACCAAAACAACAACTCCAACAACTACTACAACCAAAACTCTGACTTCAACAACAACAACCAAAACAACAAGTTCAACAATAACAACTCCAACCACAACTCCACCTCCAAGAACAAAAACAACAACTACAAATCCAACAACAACTTCTACTCTAAAAACAACAATTCCAACTGTAACAACTTCAGCCCGTAACAACAACTCCATCACCAAAAACTCCATCAACAACAAAAGCTCCAACAACAACAAAAACTCCAAAAACAACAACAAAAAACTCCAAAAACAACAACAACTACAACAACAACCAAAACAACAACTATTCCAACAACCAAAACAACAACTCAAACCACAACTATACCTCCAGGAACAACAACAACTGCAACTTCAAGAACAACTACTACTACAATAGCTACAACTCAACAACAATTAGTACAACAACAACTCCAAATCCAACAATAACCACAACAATAACAATAACAATTCCAGCAACAATAATTCAAACTCCAACAACAACAACAACAAGTCAAACAACCAAAACAACAACAACAAGAACAACAACAAGACCAACTCCAACAACTCCACCTCCAAGAACAACTACAACTCCAGAAACAACTACTACAACTCTAACTCCAACAACAACAGCAGTAGCAGCAGCACTACTACTACTACTACTACTACTACTACTACTACTACTACTACTACTACTACTACTACTACTACTACTACTACTACTACTACTACTACTACTACTACTACACACAGGGGAGTATGACCAAACTCAGAAATGAACTGAAATAATAACAGCATAGAGAAGGTTTAGTGTTTTTTGATCAAATATTCAATATTTGTGGACTTTTCTGCATCAGTTTTACTGTGGAATAAACCCAAAAAAAAGGTTTTTATTTTAGTTTATTTTAGATATAGATATAGACTTTTTGCTTTCTAAAAACTGGGAAATAAATGTGACAACCATCACTTTCAATAGAGACTGGAGCAGCTTAAATAAAATATCTGTGCCAAAAATCTGCGAAAACATTAACATTTAACCGATATCGATACCGGGAAAACCATCCTTTCGATATCACCAATATTAACAAAAATACAATTGTACATTTCTGATACCAAAGATTTGTAGAGCTCTTTACGGGAACGACAAGCTTATATAAGTACACACGGTAGTCCATCAAAGCATTGTCCACAACCTCCCAAGAAGAGACTAACAGAGACCGTTCTGTGAGGTGTCTTGCTCAAGAACACAACAGCACCATAAACTCAAAGGGTAGAAACTCCAGAAGGCAGTAAATCTCCAACCAACAGAGCCACAGAAACATTTTCAGTGTCTTCAGTTCATGATTCCACCTGTTTTCTTTCACACTTTATGAATAACATTTGTTTTACTTGTGAGATTGTGAAGCGTCTGAATAAAACTCAAACCGAACACTCATATTTTCACGTCCAACTCAACACCAAACAGTATTTCATATTATCCCGTCAGTCTCACACTCCCGCCCCGCGCTCGCCGTTACCTTGGTGATGAGGATGCGGTAATGCTCCAGGAGGTCGTGGTTGTCATGGCACCCGGCGAGCAGCTGCCACACCTCGGCTCGGAGCGGCTCCGGGATCCCCGACCGGACCAGAGCGGAGAGGCCCTTCGGACGAGAGCTCAGGTTCCCCTGCCTGAAACACACAAACACAAACACACAAACACAAACAGACGGAGGTTAGAATGAAGAACTACTACAGCACAAGTTAAACAGCACTGGTGTGTAACAGGCTGATTCATGTCTGATTTTATATTTGGATTCTTTGTGCTTCAATTTGTTTGCACACTGTGTTCGATAATGATTTTAATCCATTTAATCAAAGTTTTTCAAACAGGGGAAGGTCATATCCTTTTATTTAATAAATTGTCAATTGTCTTCAGTGGCATTTGTACAGATATAGGACCTTTTACTGGCCAGGCTGGCGCCACCTCCACTCAATTTCATTTCTCTCCAGCAACTAGGTCAGGAATCAGAATACACTAGATCAGGGGTGTCAAACATACGGCCCGGGGCCAGATCCAGCCCTGCAAGACCTTTAATCTGGCCCTCGGCTGATTTTCTACTAAAATATTGTAATTATATTTTCTATTAAAATCTTGTTAATTTTCTGTGGTGTTTATCACAGCAGCGTCTCCAGCGTCTCTGTACGTGGCCCCTCCCACCAGAGCAGCACAAATGAAGACTTGTCTCTTTCCAAACGCTCTTAAAGGACGATCGTTTTGACTGTTGACCGTGACCTCATCAGAAAAATGTCCAACATGAGAAAAGTGG
>NW_026571473.1:38822548-38857548 GCF_026225935.1 Boleophthalmus pectinirostris
ATACATTTAATCAGAATTAACTTAAATTTTTGGCCTTGTTGTTTACTTCTGCTTGACTGGGGCCTGTTGTTCTAGAGACGCACTCACACTGGGACTTTTGGGTCGTGTCGTGCTCGGGCGCTGTTACCTGTGGCCCTTGTTCACACCTGAGCGGCCGATGGCGTCTTCACACAGCGCTGTTTGTTTGCATGTTGCTCAACAGAGCTGGTGCTTTTGGCGGAGAGGGTGGGAACAGCGGCATGAAGTGTCTATTGAGCGGTGGGTCCGATGTTGCGGCGGACGCTCCTCTGTTTGTTCCTGTTTGTGAGTGTGTGGATGTGGCGGCGCTGCAGGGGAGTGCGGGCGGCCGGGGGAGAGAGGCGCGGTCCTTATCGGGGGTGCGCACGGATGTAACTACAGTCTTAAACTCTAGTCTCCCTGCAGATGAATATTGTATTTAACTACATTATACTGTAAGAATGAAAGTCCTGTCAATCAGTTCGACATTATAAATATCAGAGTTTTTAACGTGTGTCCCAGACGTACAGAATGACCTGTGGGGGCGCACAGAGAGTTATGAAAAATAAATGTCGTCTCGTTTTTATTTGGTAAGATTTTTTATTATTGGATTTCATCGACGAGTCTAAATGTTTCAAATATAAAGCTCATGCAAACATATAATATCAAATATAAAAAGTGTAAATTGTGCAGAGTCTCAGGTCTGATCTGGTTCTGGTCTGGTTCCTGTTTTGTCCAGTTCTTTAAGTTTACTAAGTTACACATTCCAAGACCAGACTGTGAAATGTCAGATTTTCAACAACGATGGTTCATGGTTAGAAAAGTTAATACAAAAATTAAAGTTTTGGACATTTGATTTTTTACACTAAGTTCAGCCCAAATACTTCACATGAAATCAACACAATCAGATCCTCCAAACATCCTGGATCTGATTCTTTGCTCTTAGTTCATTACCTCCGCCAAAGAGGTTATGTTTTTGCCGGCGTTTGTCTGTTTGTTGTTTGTCTGTGTGTTTGTCTGTTTGTAGCTGTTACATAACTCAAAAGTTATGGACCGATTTTGATGAAATTTTCAGGATTTGTTGGAAATGTGAAAAGGAAGAACTGATTTCATTTTGGGCTGATCCGAAGAAATCCTGGATTCTGGATCACTTTGAAATTTAGTTAACATTGTGGTAAATGGGGCCAAAAATTTGTTTCTCAATATCTGGTTAATTTATTGACCAAACCCCATGAAATTTGACTCAGGGATGGACAATGGGATCCTCTTTCATATTCCAAAGGCTGATCCGGATCTGATCCAGAAGACTGATTTTATCGCAATTTATATTAAAAATGGGGGTAGTCCTTGTCTGCGCTCTCTGACTGCTTTTCTAGTTTTATGATGTTTTATAGAAGTATCAGATCGGGACTCGGTATCGGCAAATACTCAAAATCAAATGACTCGGACTCAGATTCGAGGGCTAGTGTGAATGAAACAAAACACAACTCCAGCTCTGTTTCTGAGGAGTTTACGTCATTATAACCAGTGTTGGGAGTAACGCGTTATAAAAGTAACGAATTACAGTAATGCGTCACTTTTTGCTGTAACGCAGTAATGTGGCATTACAGGGGAAAAAATAGTAATATTTTACCGATACAAATGTGAGTAACGCTGCGTTACAGTGTTTTTTTAACCTGGATTGAAGTGGTGGGTTTTTCTTCATACAAATTCGCTAAAATCACCTCGATATCAGCAGCGGTGAAACGCCGGAGATGCGCCTCGTAGACCTTCAGGTAAAAAGGAAGGACTGACAAAGAACTCCATACTGTTTAGACCTGGTTTAGACCTGGGTCAGTTTCTGGTTTAGACCTGGTTTACACTCGTCCCTCCCTCTATCGCAGTTCACTTTCGCGGTCTCGCTGTTTCGCAGTTTTTTGGGGTTTTTTGTGCAATTTGCATGCCTTTTTTTCACATTGTATGAATGCATGTATTGTGTTCCTCCCGCTGCGTCCTGATTGGCCAAGGGACTCCTGCTCCTGTACAGTACAGGAATGTGTTCAGCTGCCAAATTTAAATACATGTTCAATCTCTAGCAGTGTGATTCTGAAGTGTTGTACGGTTGCAAGTTTTCTCCCTGACGAAACCCACAAAGTCGATCGAAACGTTCTGCTGCACCGACAAAGGCTCCTGCCGCTCGCACCCAAAAGACAGAGGACGATGCAAACCATCACACAAAAAGTTGGACTTCTGGACACGCTGAAGGAAGGTAGAAGTTACGCGCTGTAACAGACTCTTACACCGGCTCGGGTACCCTGCAAATAGTTGCTGAAATCAGGGCCGTGAGCCCGAGCAGCAGGGTCCATAAAGAGCGATCGGCGACAGCCGCTCTACCTCCATGAGGTGCGGAGCAGAGCCGCTCCTTTCTCCTGCGTCACCTTCAAGACCTGTCCCTACAGTGAGTCCTGTTTTAGTCCTAGTTCAGTTCTGGTTTAGTCCTGTTCAGCTCTGGTTTAGTCCTGGTTTAGTCCTGGTTTAGGGTTTAGTCTGGTTTAGTCCTGGTTCAGTCCATATACAGCGCAAAAGTTCTTTTGGTGAGAGTAACTTAAAGTAATGCAATAGTAATGTAATGCCTTACATTTTAAATGCAGTAATATTGTAATGTAACGAATTACTTTGAAATGACAGTAATAGGTAATAAATAACACATTACAGTTTCAAAGTAACTTGCCCAACAGTGATTATAACACGACTTAAATCTCACAAGAGTCACTTTTGCGTAACATACAGTATTTCCTTTAAATATTTTCGAACCCTGCGTCTGTAAACCTCAAATCTGAGACAATGATAAATACCAAAACAGAGTGGAGAGCCGCAGCGGTGTGGGGTTTGTGTGAGGTGATGTGGATCAGTGTGAGAGGTGCAGTGTTATCAGGCTTTTAGAGGGACACTATCAGATCTGTAATGAGGTCACACACACACACACACACACACACACACACAGAGAGAAGCAGAGACAGGCTCCGGATGAGCTGGGTGATATGAGAAAAAAAAAAAAGCAGCACAATTTCTTTTCCCCATATTGATCGATCTTGATTTTCGATTTTCTTCCTTATTAAAAACAGTCAGACTTACAGTTACTTCAGAGAGAGTGTGAGGGTCATACACTTTATATTTTGTGTTAATTGGACTGATAATTACACAGAGAGATCCACATGTAAACTTTGGAATGAGTCCATGCGCTAAATGAGGTCTTAAAGGTTGTATAGAGGATTTTTTAAGGGAAGTGAAATACAGCGGGGCCAAGGTCAAGCAGAAGTAAACAGGCCAAAAATTCAAGTTAATTCATCTGATATAAAAATGTATTGAACAGATACATATGTACTCTAGTTTATCAAACTGTTGACCTTTTTTCTGGACCATTTTTGGTTCTTAAAGTTCCATATGTTTTAAACAGACCATGTATGAAACATGGAACAAAAATTATTTCCCAAATTTCAAAGACCTGAAAATCATGTAAATAAATGGATGTTTTCATCATATCTTGTGTTATTCCATCTTTGAACTGTTGATGAAGGGACAGGATTTTTATATTTTTTTTAAAATGATAAAAAATAGCTTGGAAGGACTGACATGGTAAATGGTCACATTTTTCTATAGCACTTTTCCACCTTCAAGGCTCAAAGCTCTTCACAACAAGGAACCACTCACACATTCACACACCAGTGCACACAGACACTGTGGGCAAGGTGGGTTAAGTGTCTTGCCCAAGGACACAACGACAGCATTCATCTGTGGGAGCTGGAATCACACCAGCCAAACCTGTGATGTTTATGTCAAGAGCTGGAATCAAACCACCAACCTTCAGATCAGTGGGTGAATGTTCCACCAACTGAACTACTGCCGCCACAATGTATTTAAAATGATAAAAATGTTCTTGGAAGGACTGACATATTTTATAGAAATAGTTTCCTTTCATTTTGAAGTAATATTAAAGTTTTCAGAAGAAAAAAGCGACACATTATATAAAATCCTGCACCTTCTACTTGTTTGAACAATTTTCCCTCCGTTACTTTTCCCTCCGTTACCATGACACTTTCTTAATAAAAAATCTCATGAGTCAAAAAGTCTGAGGTTTTTCAACCTAATCTTGTACCATATGGTAGAAAACTATATGAAGCAAATATTCAAACCAGTTTGTTAAGGATATGTAAGTGAGAACCAAGAGTTAACTGTTTGGATTTATTGACCAAAAAAGTGCTGCATATTTCATTCCCTCTGTTACAACATTGAGTTTTTTAATTTTTTGTCAACAACTTGAAAGAATATCACAGGTTTAACTTGACCCTGTTGGAGTGTAACTCTTTCCTACATTCTGATACTTTACTTATTTCAATAGTTCCTCTAGTTTCTGAATAAGAGACATTTGAATGTCAAAAATCTGCCCCTGTTTCCCTCCGTTAACACTTGACCGAACCCAGTGACAGTCCTTTTTCAGATGTTGTGCCTGTGTGACACCACCTTCCTCCTCCACAGCTCCTCAGTAGAAACACCTCCTCCCGCCTCCTCACTCTAGAAATCACACTTGTTTACATCCAGTGCGCGTTCAGAATTACCGTTGAATTGACGCATCAGTTTTTAGACCCTTCGTCTGCTTCATTCGCGCCATCGCTGGACGAGATCTCCAAGAATCACCTCAGTTTGTCTTCGCTCCTTTTCCGCTTCTTCTCTTCGTCTTTCAGCGACCTCAAAAACCGACTTTCTTTTGCGGCGAGCTGCTCGTGGATTCCCGTCCGCCGTCGCAACAAACTTTGTGCGAACTGCGAGGAAGCGACAGTTTAAAAAAGCCTCGAAGAACCGCTGCATAAACCACGTAATCCTGAAGAGTCCGTTACACTAGAAACGTAGGGAGTTTGATTGACAAGCCAACAGCCAATAGAAAATGAGGACTAAACCAGGAAACAAGTCCTGGTTTAGTCCTGGTTTAGATCTGGTTCAGTCCTGGTTTAGACCTGGTTTAGACCTGGTTTAGTCTTGTTTAGTCTGGTTTAGTCCTGGTTTAGTCCTGGTTTAGTCCTGGTTTAGTCAGTCCTGGTTTAGTCCTGGTTAGTCCTGGTTTAGTCCTGGTTTAGTCCTGTCCTGGTTAGTCCTGGTTTAGTCCTGGTCCTAGATCCTGGTTCAGTCCTGGTTTAGTCTGGTTTAGTCTGGTTTAGTCCTGGTTTAGTCCTGGTTCAGTCCTGGTTTAGTCCTGTTTAGTCCTGGTTTAGTCCTGGTTTAGTCCTGTTTAGTTGGTTTAGTCCTGGTTTAGTCCTGGTTTAGTCCTGGTTTAGTCCTGGTTCAGTCTGGTTTAGTCCTGTTTAGTCCTGGTTCAGTCCTGCTTCAGTCCTGGTTTCCTGATTTAGTCCTGGTTTAGTCCTGGTTTAGTCCTGGTTCAGTCCTGGTTTAGTCCTGGTTCAGTCCTGGTTCAGTCCTGATTTAGTCCTGTTTAGTCCTGGTTAGTCCTGGTTCAGTCCTGGTTTAGTCCTCTGGTTTAGTCCTGGTTTAGTCCTGGTTCAGTCCTGGTTTAGTCCTGGTAGGTTTTCCTGGTTTAGTCTGGTTTAGTCCTGGTTTAGTCCTGGTTTAGTCCTGGTTTAGTCCTGGTTTAGTCCTGGTTTATCTTCTAGATATTTTCTTTAAGATTTGATTTTTATATTATTTTTAAACCGCTCTAAACGTGAAATCGATCTGTTTAAAGTCACACTGTGGAACATTACAAGCAGAGCGGCACCGTATCCATGGAAACCAGCAGGTCACGCACCCCCGGCGAGTCCAGTTTAGTCTGTGTTTCTGTCCTGTCGGTTGTTTTTTGTTTTTTTTCTCTCTTGACATGAACTCCAGACTCAGACTCAGACTCCGGTGGCTCCGGCTCTGCCTCGGCGCTGTGGCTCCATCTAGTGTCCGCTGCTCGTACGGCGCCCCCTGCCTGTCGCCGCTGCCGCTGCTGCTCCTCCGGGTTATTTTTAGCGGCGCCGGGTATTTTTAGCCGGTGTTGCCATGTGGGTTGGTCGTCATGGAGACCGGGGGGAGATGGGTGTTCCCGGACTTTGAGACCAAACTCTTTTGAGACCAAACTCTTTTGAGACCAAACTCTTTTGAGACCAAACTCTTTTGAGACCAAACTCTTTTGTTGATTTTCTTTAGACAATATCCTGTGTTTTTTGGACTAAAAGGCTAAAAATAAGAAAATAAAAAAAATAAAAAAGTATTTTCTTCATTATTTGTCTCCAAAACCAAAAAACAGGACTAAACAAGGACTTAAACAGGACTAAACCAGGACTAAACCAGGTCTAAACCAGAACTGAACCAGGACTAAACCAGGTCTAAACCAGGACTGAACCAGGACTAAACCAGGTCTAAACCAGGACTAAACCAGGACTAAACCAGGACTGAACCAGGTCTAAACCAGGTCTAAACCAGGACTGAACCAGGACCAGGTAAACCAGGACTAAACCAGGACTAAACCAGGACTAAACCAGGACTGAACCAGGACTAAACCAGGACTAAACCAGGACTAAACCAGGACTGAACCAGGACTAAACCAGGACTAAACCAGGACTAAACCAGGACTAAACCAGGACTAAACCAGGACTAAACCAGGTCTAAACCAGGTCTAAACCAGGACTAAACCAGGACTGAACCAGGTCTAAACCAGAACTAAACCAGGTCTAAACCAGGACTAAACTAGGACTAAACCCAGGACTGAACCAGGACTAAACTAGGGCTAAAACAGGACTAAAACAGGACTAAACAAAGACTAAACAAAAACTAAACCAGGACTAAACACAGAACTAAACCAGGACTAAACTAGATCTAAACTAGAGCTAAACACAGGTACTAAGCACGGACTAAACCAGGACCTAGACCAGGACCTAAACCAGGACTAACTTGAACTAAACCAGAACTAAGCCAGGACTAAAACTCACACACCAAACAAGACTAAACCAGGACTGAACCAGAACTGAACCAGGACTGAACGAGGTCTAAACCAGGACTAAACCAGAACTTAACCAGAACTGAACCAGGACTAAACCAGGACTAAACCAGAACTGAACCAGAACTGAACCAGGACTGAACGAGGTCTAAACCAGGTCTTAAACCAGGACTTAACCAGAACTGAACCAGAACTGAAAATACGGTACATTTTGCACAATTTAAACTCTGACTCTATTTTATTCCAGCTTTTATTCGTATGATTGACACTTTGTTTTATATTTTTATTATATTTTGATTTTCTTTGGAGCTGCAGAAAATGAATAATCAGTAAATTCTCACGGGGCAGCAGCAGCTCAGTTCGTAAAGTCCTCGTCCTCTGATCTGAAAGTCAGTGGTTCGATTCCCGCTCTCAGTTTGGCAGTTTGGTCCCGGCTGCTGCAGATGAATGCCGTTTTGTGTCCCTTGAGCAAGACACTTAACCCAGCTGGAACGAATGTGTGAGTGTTTGTGTGAACGGCTGAGTCGCACCTTGGAATAAAAGGCTTTGGGAGTCTTGAAGATGGAACATAAACACTTCTTACCGCTTCTGTGTCTCCTTTACACGTTTTATACCGTTTTAGTTTCTTTATAAAAACACTTTTGGATCATTTTCTTTCTTTTTTTCTCTCTTTTTGCAGGGACTCAACATCATCTTCAACGTGGCTCTGGCTCTGCTCAAGGTTTGTCATTTTTACTTTTTTTACTGTAATGCACAGGTGTCAAACATACGGCCCAGGGGCCTGATCCGGCCCTCCAAGACCTTTAATCTGGCCCTCGGCTGATTTTCTACTAAAATATTTGAATTATATTTTCTTTTTAAATATTGTTAATTTTCTGAGGTGTTTATCACAGCAGCGTCTCCAGCGTCTCTGTACGTGGCCCCTCCCACCAGAGCAGCACAAATGAAGACTTGTCTCTTTCCAAACGCTCTTAAAGGACGATCGTTTTGACTGTTGACCGTGACACCCTCATCAGAAAAATGTCCAACATGAGAAAAGTGGAGCCGAGTGCAGGATTTTACAACAAAAACATTGTGTTGAAATTGCATTTTTCTTAAAGTTTCAGGTTGTTCATAATATAATATTTTGTAAAAGAAAGAGTTCATCAATTAAAAAAGATTTCTGTAATAGATTTGCGTTTCTGTGCACAAATATTTGAATTTATTGCGATTTTTGGGGCCAGGAGTTTTCTGATCCGGCCCCTTTGGGATCAAAGTAGGTTGGACACGGCCCCCGGACCAAAATGAGTTTGACACCCCTGCTGTAATGTATGAATTTTGGTGAAACATTGGATCTAAACAAACCAACTTTATTCATAAAGCACTTTACAAACTTTACAAAACACAGAAAACAATAAGATAATCAAGAAAATTAGCAATATAATGACTATTTGTCCACAAACACTAACAAACAAAAGCAGTGAGCAAACTTAGGACTAAATATAACTCAAATAATCATCTTTGGACACCGCGTGGATGAATAATAAAACAAAACTGAAAATAGAAAAGTCAAACAAACTCAATGTCCAGGTCCAGAGCTGCATTTTCCAAGATTTATTCCAAGTTCTGCAGCCAAAAAACAAGGATACATGATCAAACCTACACCTGCCTCCTCCTGCCGACTGAGAAAAACCAAAGGCCCACCCAGGTACCACCCACATTTATCCCCACGGTGCGAAGGGTGAAGGTTTGGTCTCAGCTTTGGTGTTGACGTCATCAGCTAATGACTTCTCTTTGGGAGTGAATGTCTCCAGCTGAAAACAGAACAAAAATAAAACCTTAAATATAAAATTTTGATCTGTTTCTGTACATTCTGTGAAAATTTGAGGTTATTTCAACACTTAAAAGGTAAATAAAATAATTTTGAAATCGATTCTAAGGCACCAAAGCCAAATGAGAGACAAAATCCTTCGTTTTAGTCTCAGTTGTTGACTAAGAATTATTTGACAAAATTTTAACTAGAAAAATTATAGACTAAAACTAAGAATTATTTGACTAAATCTTAACCTGAAAAAAATTATACTTAGTCAAACAAGTAAGGTTAAAACAAAAAAATATTTCACTAAACCTTAACTAGAAAAAAATAATGCTTAGTTTTAGTCTGAGTTGTATAATAAGTATAATTTTTTTTAGTTAAGATTTAGTCAAATAATTATTGGTTTTAGTCTGAGTTGTTGACCAAGATTTATTTGACTAAATCTTAACTAGAAAAATTATACTTAGTCAAAAAATTTACACTAGAACTAAGACTAAAACTAAAAAACTGATTAACTAAATTTAAAATAAAAAAAAAATTAAGTGAGTCTAAAAAAAAATACAAAAAATAAATAAATAAAACAAAAATAAACATTTTTAAAAATTTTTTAATTTAATTTATTTAATTATTAATTAATTTATTTTTTTAAATAATGAAAATGAGCATCCTTCAGTTGAACTTTTCAGGGTTGTTGTTTTTTTTAATCATTTATCACCCCCTAGTGGCTGCATCCAGTATTGCATCCTCAGTCAAACAGTGATGGTGGCAAAATTATTTTAAATAGTGTAAGATTTTGATAAATTTCTGTCCACAAATATGAATTAAGCAAATACAAATTAACTGCAGCTTTTACTGATAACAATTGTAAAGCAGATTTATTCTTAATCACAAAAACATTGGACATGATGGACAGTGTGTTTATGTTTTTATTTGGTTCTGCTGGTTCAGAGCTCAAATCCAGTTCATTTAAATCTAAAACCAACTCATTTTGACTTAATTTTTTTATTTTTGTGAAAAAAAAATAGTATAATGCCATAATTTATTTCTAACTAATAGATCTTATAGAACTTAGATTTAGGCTTAAACTGATCCACAAGGGAAATTACTCATTACATAACATTATATTTTAATAACAAAGAGGAAAAATAAAAATGGTAATAATAAAAATTCTAAATAAGTCGCAAAAAAAGAGCAAGAGACACGTGTCAGTTAAAACATAATACTATAAATGTAAATGTACAAGTAAAAATAAATGTACAGGTAAAATAAAAAATAATTATACTGTAATAAAATACAAAATAAAGTATAGGGAGTATTATCTGTTACATGAGGGTGAGTTGTTGTACAGTTGTAGGGAGTATTATCTGTTATATGAGAGTGAAAATTGAAAATACATGCATACTGCAACAGATAATACTCCCGACAACTTTACAACTACTCACACTTATGGAACAGATAATACTCCCTACAACTGTACAACAACTCATTTTATGTAACAGATAATACTCCCTACAACTGTACACCTACTCATTTTATGTAACAGATAATACTCCCTACAACTGTACAACTCATTTTATGTAACAGATAATACTCCCTACAACTGTAAAACTACTCACCCTTATGTCACAGATAATACTCCCTACAACTGTACAACAACTCTCCCTTATGCAACAGATAATACTCCCTACAACTGTACAACAACTCACCCTCATGTAACAGATAATACTCCCTACAACTGCACAAGAACTCAGCCTTATGTGACAGATAATACTCCCTACAACTGTACAACAACTAATTTTATGTAACAGATAATACTCCCTACAACTGTACAACAACTCATTGTAACAGATACTCCCTACAACTGTACACCTACTCATTTTATGTAACAGATAATACTCCCTACAACTGTACAACTCATTTTATGTAACAGATAATACTCCCTACAACTGTAAAACTACTCACCCTTATGTAACAGATAATACTCCCTACAACTGCACAACTACTTACACTTATGTGACAAATAATACTCCCTACAACTGTACAACAACTCTCCCTTATGCAACAGGTAATACTCCCTACAACTGTACAACAAGTCACCCTCATGTAACAGATAATACTCCCTACAACTGCACAAGAGCTCAGCCTTATGTGACAGATAATACTCCCTACAACTGTACAACAACTAATTTTATGTAACAGATAATACTCCCTACAACTGTACAACAACTCACCCTTATGTGACAGATAATACTCCCTACAACTGTACAATTCACCTTTATGTAACAGATAATACTCCCTACAACTGTACAACTCACCCTTATGGATATTTTTTAATTTTATTTTTGTTATTATATTATATTGTGACGAGTCCAAATAATTTCTCTTGTGCATTAATAAAATTTGTCTAAGTCTAAAATAAAATATAAAATTTAATTAAAACGGCAAACTCATAAATAATAATTAATAAAAATAATTTTAAAATACTTTGCCATTAAATTCTATAGAAATCCCCTCTGCCTCTGCTGCTGCCGCGCTGTGATTGGCCGCTGCTCTCTGTTTTTTGATTGGCCGGGTATTACATCATGCTCCCCGGAGTCGGCCCGCTCCGTCGGCCCGCTCCCTCCTCCCTCCTCCCTCCTCTCTCCTCCCTCCTCTTCCTCCTCCTCTTCCTCTCCTCTCCTCTACATCACTTCAAAACACGAGCCTTAGCCGTAGCATTAGCCTCATGGACCTCAGCGATGCTCCTCCGCGTTTTTAATAACCTTTTCTTTCTCCTCAAACCCTCCTCGTTTTTCCCCCGTCCGCTGCGTTTTCTCTCCGTCCGTCCTTTCCTTTCCTCTCCTCTCCTCTCCCTCTCTTCCGTCAGCTGGAAGCACCCACCCAGAGAAGACCCCCGCATCGGAGCCACCCTGTTAGCATCACAAACCCGGAACGACGAGGAACGACGCGGAATTTCCACAGAAAACGCCGCAAGACGTTGGCCCGGAACGCCGCTCTTGCCAACCGCCTAATCCGGACGAACTCGGATCGTCTTTTCGCCGATTCTCTCAAATATTCAGCGAAAACACCAAAAATTCCAAGTGTAATTTCGGATTCCTGAACATGTGGAGCGGCAAGTAAAGACATAATTCCGGATATTTTTCCGTGTTTCAAAGCTGCAGGAGCGGATGACGTTCCAAAACATGAGACGAGCTCGGAGTATTGAAGCAACTCTTTGTTAGAAACTCGATTTTATTTTAAATTTTTTTGTGAAACTGTTGCTATCGGCGACGACGAAGGAAAAAGCAACGCACAAAGATCTATTTTTGCTATTTATTTTTTTATTTATTAACCAGGAATAACTTGTTTTACTTATTTTAATAAAATAAAATAAATAGAATTACAGTGAAATCCGTAATTCGCTTTCATTCGCGCCATCTAAGAGAAAAAAATGCAAATATTTCGATAAACATAAATGATATCTGGACTAAAACGAAACAAATTAAAATAAAAAATGAAACGTTTCTAATTTCCAGGGACTGATACTTTGCAGTTGACGATATTAAAGTTCTCTGGGGGTGTGACGCTAACCGTGGGCACTGCTCTGTCTGAGGTTTTGTCGTGTTAAGCCCAATTTACGATCCAGCGTCAAATCGTTGTCAAATCGTCGACGTGAACCTCAGAAATTTTCTAACTGCATGTCAAAACGACGCAGACTTGAGTAATAAAGTGTTTAATCCAGCTTTGAGCACATTTGTTTATGTTTTACAGGAACGAAACTTGAAACCACATGGCTCATTTGCATAAACTGTAAGCGCTGGGGAAAAAAACAACAACGGCAGGTTTAAATCGTCGCCTCCTAGTGTTGCGGCCTTGAATTACTTGGCGGCGTGTAAACCTCGACGCAGATCCTTGAATCAAAAAGGACGGAGTACTTCGCCGTTTAGACATTAATCTGAGTTTTGTTTTAGCGCAACTTGACAGTAAGAGCGGATTTATCTGGAAGTACAGCAACGTGAGCTGCTTTGTGGTGTTAAACACAAAGTCTCTCTCGTGTAAAACTAGAGTCTAAACAGTTTTTAAGTTCGTCACGTTCGCGTTTTTGTCGAAAATCAAACTCGTGAATTAAACCGCGAACACTCGGACTGATCGCAAACTCCTGAAAACTCGCTCTTTAAATCCATTTTGAATTTGCAGACAAGACGATCTTAACACAATTTGACCAAAAAGAGTGGATTTAACTGGAACTACAACACTTTAGTTGATTTGTGCTGTTAAATAAATCCCTCTCACATAAAACTACAGTCACTACAGTTTTTCAGTTCGTCACGTTTGCGTTTTTGTCGAAAATCAAACTCCTGAACCGAACCGCGAACGCTCGGACTGATCGCAAACTCCTGAAAACACACTCTTTAAATCCATTTTGAGTTTCCAGACAAGACGATCTTAAACCTTTTTTTTTTTTTTGGGGGCAGTGTTTGTGTTTCGCTGAACATTCTGCCATAAACGTACACGTAGAACACCCGCAGCCTGATGTCACTGCAAAGTATCGATAATAAGCTTTAGTTTTCTGGATTTAAAAACCTTTAGTCACCACATTTTTCACCTTTTTTTTATTCGATAATGTTTTTAAAAAGCCTCTTCATACAGTAAAATGAACCTTTTCTATTGTAGTAGTTAATTAGTAAAAACGTAAGCGCTTTGGTTTGCGTTTTTTGTATGAAAAGCGCTCTATAAATGAAGTTTTATTGATTGACTGATTGAAAATTAATAGTTATTAGTAAAAAAAACAAATCTGAAGCCAATAGGAAGTTGTTTAAAAGTTTGGACAGAGCCATTGTATCATTGTTTTTAATATAAAACTTGAAACTTTCCTTGCTTTCCTTTACAAAACACACCTAAAACCAAATAAATCTAACGTTATTTATAAGTTGTAGTGATAGAAACGCTTAAATTTCGTGAAACTTTGCGAGAAAATCAAGTTAACGTGACATAAACAAATAAAAACGCACTTTAAGATTGATTCTTTAACATATAAACTGGCTTGAAACTACTTAGATTTGCTTTTTAAATTATTAAATTTATCAAAATATGCATCAATAGTTGTTATAATTAAACTTTGACCTGAAATCACCACAAAAATGACCAACTAGAAGATAATTTTTAGCACTATTTCTTATAAAAGTTGATGTTTAAACGCCCATCGTGAGTTTACATTTTCTTTTGAATTGTTCCATTAACTCTGGATTTTAAAATATTAATTGAAGTTCAAGTGTAAAATACTTTGATTTCAAGTGATTAGACAAGAAATTTTGCCAAAATCTAGAAATTTTTGAACTATAAATCGCCAAATTTTGTGTAGTTTTTCACTTCAGATCCTTTTCTTGGTTCATCGCCTTTATTTCTTTAAAATTTTTATACAGAAATGGCCAAATCATAGTTTTAGTTTTTGAAAATTTGATTGAAATACAGAAAATTATCACTGCGTAAAAGTAGAATTATTAAAATAGCGATGATTTTGAGATAACGACGGAACAAACTGGGAGATTTTTTTTGTCGGTGAAGTTGGATTTCCAGGAAGAATTTGGAAAACGTTTTAAAACTTTTGGCGTTTTCGGAAACAAAATCAACCTCAAGTGGATTATTAAAGAAAATAAATTGTAAAAAAAACTTTTTCTGGATGCCATCGGCGAAACAGTCGACCAATCACAGACTCCCGCGGACCGCCTGACCTTTGAACCCTCGACACACTGGACCAGCCAATCGCAAACCTGGGCCCAGAACGGGACACGCCCCCCTCTCCCCAGACTCCGCCCCCCTCTCCCCCGGTGCCCCTGTCGCCGCCCCTTCTCCTCCTCCGCCCCCCGCCCTGGCCCCTCACCTGCCCGGGCGCCTGCCGCTCCCGCCGGCGCGCAGGGCCGTGGGGGACGGCGAGGGGAGGGCGGCGGCGGCGGCGGCGTGGCGGCGGGAGCGGAGGACGAGGAGGAGGGGTCCCAGAGCAGCCAGCCCTCGCCGGACTCGTTCTGTCGCGTCATGGATCTGCTGGGGATGGGACACCGGCTCTTTGTGCCCAAACTGCTCGCGGTGAGAAAGAAAAGAGCGAGAAACATAACGAAACAAATAACGCTTTTATTTTCTCCTCATATCGCTCCATCACTTAAGACGGGTTCACACCAAAGCGTCAAAGCGTCCAGTTTATATGAAAAGTCGACGTGGACGTGCGTCTAGGGGCGTCCTGCGTTTGCACAGTGCGTCTTCGGGCATCAGCGCGGCGTGTCTTGAGTGTTTTGGCGTTGATGCTCTAGACCAGGAGTGTCAAACTCATTTTGGTCCGGGGGTCATATCCAACCGACTTTGATCCCAAAGTGTCCAGATCAGAAAACTCATGTCATATAAACCCCAAAAATAACAATAAGTTCAAATATTTGTAAAGAAAAACGCAAATCTATTACAGAAATATTTTTTAATTGATGAACTTTTTTACAAATTATTATATTATGAACAACCTGAAACTTTAAGAAAATGCTGTTTCAACACAATGTTTTAACGTTAACTTGTTTGCTTTTCATAGAATTTAGTCATGCTTTCTTGAAACTTGGCGTCTTTTAGCCTGTACAAGTGCATCAGTCTCAGGCACCAGGTCCTGAGTAGCTGTTGTCTTCAGATTGTCGTTCAAGTGTTTGTGTGTTAGTTTGAGCACAGCTTTGTTTTATTAATGTTCATTATTGAGAAAACCTGCTCACAAAGCTAGTAACTGTAAATCTATTATGTCTAGTTGCATGTCTGTGGGCACATCAGAGGTTCTGACTGTGAATGTTGTGCGAAAAACTGCAAATTCTGTCTTCAGGTTATAAAATATAATTCAAATATTTTAGTAGAAAATCAGCCGAGGGCCAGATTAAAGGTCTTGGAGGGCCGGATCCAGCCCCCGGGCCGTATGTTTGACACCCCTGCTCGAGACACACGTCCAAGGCGCTGACGCGAGAAAGTTGAAAATGCTTAACTTTTTGCGTCAGACGCGCCCTGTCGACCAATCAGGGACGAGTATCCAGAGACGTAGTGATGTTAGAGAAAGAGAAAGGAAGAAAGAGAAAGACCCGAGAACCAGAACCACAAACATGAGTGGAGCATAAATGTATACGCCACAATCACCGAGCCGATCGCGAGGACTACACCAGAACTAGACCGGGACTAAACCAGGACTAGACTGAGACTAGACTGGAACTAAATCGGGACTAGACCAGGACTAAACCAGGACTAAACCGAATCTAGACCGGGACTAAACTGGGACTAGACCAGTGTCATTAGTGGAGTATAGAGGCTTTGCACCGTCACGTGACCCTATAGCAACGGTACCCACGCCGCCATGACACCGGACACACTATGTCATTGACTTCAGCAGCATCGGAGAAACATGGGCAGGTTTTGTTGTGTATTTGGTTGTTCTAGACGCTCTGAACGGGATAAAACGAATCATTTCTTCACTGTTCCTCTGGAAATGACTCATCAGGATCAAACAAGGGAATTATCAAAAAAAAGACGCAGATTATTGCTAGAAACATAAACCACAAAGAGATTTCCAATGGTCCCATCAAGACACCTGAAGTTTCATCAAGGTATTTGCTATTTAAATTGTTTCATAGTTTATTTAATGAAAGAAGCACATTTACTGAACTAAAATGTCATTAATTTATCCAGGAAAACATGTACTAGTTTACGATTCAACGAACCCACACTCCTCTGATCAACATGACGCACGAGTCGAAGAGTCTGTGAGACGAACCTCAAAAGAATCGGCCATGAAAAGATCCTCGCGAACGTTAGAAAGATCCACTCACAAAAAACGATTCATTCTAGAAGACATAGTTGTGGTTAAGCAAGACAATAAAGAAAACATGGGTCCTACGGCGAGTGACATGTTTATATGTGCTGGAAGATACAGTTTCTACTGCCACTTACACTGCAAATGTTTTCTTTTTACATTTTAGTTCAGTAAATGTGCTTCTCTCATTAAATAAACTATTAAACTAATTTAAATAGCAAATACCTTGATGAAAGTGACATGAGTGTGTCTTGATGGGACCATTGGAAATCTCTTCGCGGTTTATGTTCTCTAGACATAATTCCCGTTTTTTTTCCTGATAATTCCCTTGTTTGATCCTGATGAGTCGTTTCCAGAGGAACAGTGAAGAATCGAATCATTTTATCCCTTTCAGAGCGTCTAGAACACAGGTGTCAAACTCATTTTGCTCCGGGGGCCGTATCCAACCGACTTTGATCCCAAAGGGGCCGGATCAGAAAACTCATGTCATATAAACCCCAAAAATAACAAATTCAAGTTCAAATATTTGTGCAGAGAAACACAAATCTATTACAGAAATCTTTTTTAATTGATGAATTCTTTCTTTTACAAAATATTATAATATTATGAACAACCTGAAACTTTAAGAAAAATACAATTTCAACACAATGTTTTAACATGAACTTGTTTAACATTAACTTGTATAAATAGGAATAAGTAAGTTTTTCTTGGAAAATCCTGCACTCGGCTCCACTTTTCTCATGTTGGACATTTTTCTGATGAGGGTGTCACGGTCAACAGTCAAAACGATCGTCCTTTAAGAGCGTTTGGAAAGAGACAAGTCTTCATTTGTGCTGCTCTGGTGGGAGGGGCCACGTACAGAGACGCTGGAGACACTGCTGTGATAAACACCACAGAAAATTAACAAGATTTTAATAAAAAATTGAATTAAAATATTTTCGTAGAAAATCAGCCGAGGGCCAGATTAAAGGTCTTGGAGGGCCGGATCTGGCCCCCGGGCCGCATGTTTGACACCTGTGGTCTAGAACAACCAAATACACAACAAAACCTGCCCATGTTTCTCCGATGCTGCTGAAGTCATTGACATAGTGTTGCCCGGTGTCATGGCGGCGTAGGTACTGTTGCTATATGGATCACGTGACGGTGCAAAGCCTCTATACATATGTAGACGCTGCAGTCACTGATGGTTTTATGTGATAAAAACACTTTCTTTCTGCCGCTCGATTTCCATTTTCAGCTGCAGATTTCATGACTTGCAGTTTGTCATCTGCAGATTCTGATTTTGTTTTTATGTTCATTTGTGTTCAGTCTTCTCAGTCTTTTTTATAAGTTTAAAGTTTAAATGTTAATTTGTTCAGCGGTGCAGAAGTAACGGTGCGATCGACTGACATGATACAGACAGAACAGAGGCTCTTTCTGCAGGAGACATGCGCAGTAGAGCCGAGTGACAGTGGTGCAGGAGGAACAGGAGCAGCAGATACTCACATACAAGACTAGAGCGCCCTCTTGTGGCTGGCAGTGTGAAATTTTTAATATATAAGTCACAGAAAATACCCAAACCATGAAAAAAAAAGTGTGACTTATAGTCCGAAAAATACGGTATATTAATGCACAAGTAAAAATAAAATAAAATATTGAAATAAAGTAATACAAATATATCTCAGCTATTTTCTTTATTTATATATTTTTTGAGCTTTTTCCCATGTTATAACATTGTTCCTTGATTAAAAACATATTTGAAGAGGCTTTAGCATCGTCCATCCTCTTACTTCTGCAGCTAAACTTTGTGCTCTCGTTTGTAAAATAACTTTTGTGCGATTTCGCTGTTCAGCCACAAGATGGTGCTGTTTCCCTCCATATTAAAGTGACTCTACAGATACAGAGCAACAATGTGACGAGAATATTTACAGTGGCCACTTATTTTCTTCTTTTTTTGGTTTGGTTTTGTTTCTTATTTCCTCTACACCAGGAGTCTCCAACATTTTTCTTCCGCTGAGCTCCTTTATAAAAAGAAAATGACAAAAATTCAACTTTTACTGGTCACAAGAAACAAAAGAAGCAAACGAAAGAAACAAGCCTTAAATGGGGAACAGTTATAAACCTTTATCCGTTTATTCTTGCACAAAGTTTGGCATCAAAACAATAAATTCCTAATGGTATCACATCAAATTTGACTAATAATATGATTTACAAATTGTTGAAGTGTTTTTGTTTAGTTTTTTTTAGAAGTTTTAATAGACCAAGGTGTCCATTTCTTTGGGACAGTCCCAGTTTTGAGCCTGTGTCCCCCGTCCCAGCACATTTATACAGTTATACAGTTAGTTTTATACAAGAAATGTCCCACGTGTCCCTATTTTTGACCGATTTGATCTAAACCCGGACTAAACCAGGACTAAAAAACAGGACTCCGACAAAATTTGCAGTTCGTTGAAGCTCTCAAATTTTTATTTCAATTGCCCAATTTGCACGGGATTAGTTTGACCTGTGGACCTTTGGTGATTTGTAATAATTGCGGACGACGCCTGAGATCTTAATCCCGTGTGAATGCTCCGTGTCTGGAATTTGTAAAGTAAAAATCCCGTCGCAAGTTTCACCGAACACAGAAGACGTCCGGTGATAAAACTCATCCCGTGTGAATCTGTATCTCGGTGTTTGTTGTTGTAATTTGCGTCTTTTCTATCTCTTTCTTTTCTTTCAGTCTCTGTGTCAGTATCAGTGAAATCGAGTCATTTACGGACTTTGTTTATCCCGTGCGAAGTAACACAGAGGTGGGGCGGCAATTTGTAAATTACCAGACGTCCCCAGGCTGGACTTATCTCGTGCGAATCGGACTAAAGACGCCACAATGTGACGTTTTGGGTCAAGCTCTTCTTCAGACTTGATCTGATCCCCGCCAACAGTAAAGAGGAGCATAAATTGTCATTTGTTTGGCTAAAAAACAGAAAATCCTGATTGCAAACGAACATAAAGCAAAAAAATGCAGTGGCAGAAGTCCCTTAGATCATGACTGACACGAGAATCCACAATGTCACACACTCTTTTTACAGTTTTATTTATACCAAACATCCCAACCCGAGTGTGTCCCAGTTTAGAATTTTGAAACTCTGGTCACTCTACGATTGATTCGACTCTCTGTTCATCTGTAATTGTTCTTGTAGCTTTTGTCAGTCTCCTCTTAGACCAGGAGTGTCAAACTCATTTTGGTCCGAGGGTCGTATCCAACTGACTTTGATCCCAAAGTGTCCAGATCAGAAAACTCATGTCATATAAACCCCAAAAATAACAATAAGTTCAAATATTTGTCCAGAGAAACACAAATCTATTACAGAAATCTTTTTTAATTAATGAACTTTCTTTTACAAAATATTATAATATTATGAACAACCTGAAACTTCAAGAAAAATACAATTTCAACACAAAGTTTTAACATGAACTTGTCTGTAAATAGGAATAAGTCAATTTTTGTTGTAAAATCCTGCACTCGGCTCCACTTTTCTCATGTTGGACATTTTTCTGATGAGTGTGTCACGGTCAACAGTCAAAACGATCGTCCTTTAAGAGCGTTTGGAAAGAGACAAGTCTTCATTTGTGCTGCTCTGGTGGGAGGGGCCACGTACAGAGACGCTGGAGACGCTGCTGTGATAAACACCACAGAAAATTAACAAGATCTTAACAGAAAATATCATTAAAATATTTTAGTAGAAAATCAGCCGAGGGCCAGATTAAAGGTCTTGGAGGGCCGCATCCTCCAAGACAAACCTCCAAGTCAAACGATTAATCGATCCATAGCAGCACTGATTAAGGACATTTTAGACCAGGTGTGGGCAAATTATGGTTCGAGGGCCATATTTAATCTTTTTATTCTGGCCCGCCAAACTTCAAGAACAACAACAACAATTTTGGAATGATTTTCAATTCTGGGATATTTCAATAAGATAAAATATGAAAAAATGCACAACACACTCAGACGGCCGATGTCCAGAAGCTTTTTTATTTTTAAATAACGTTTCGGCAAAATAAGATGTGGTCCAAAGTCAGAAAAATATTGGACGAAGACTTTTTTTTGCAGAAACGTTATTTTTAAAAAAAACAAAAAAAACCTTTAGAACATTGGACATCTGAGTGTGATGTGCATTTTTTCACTTTTATCTCGCTGTTTCTTGCATTTGCAGCTCTACAAGAACTTGATATTTCAATAACACAACAATTTATGTTTTCTACAAATCCCATGTTATTTTTTTCTCTTATGAGGTGGATTACCAAAAAACTCCATCCATCTGCTCCTGGTCTGGTTCTTCCGTCAAATTTTTAGAACCTTTCAAAGTCAAAAAGTTGTTTTAGACCAAGAATTTCTTTGTCGTCAGTGTCTAATCTAACCCTGTGTGTGCATTTTTGTGTGTTTTTTTTTTTGTGCAGACGTCCAAAGAAGACCTGCTCCAGGCCGACTTCGAAGGAGCCCTCAAGTTCTTCAGAGTCCAGCTCCCCAAACGCTACAGAGCGGCGGAGAACGCTCGCAGACTGATGGAACAGGCCTGCAACATCAAGGTACGACCACACGAGGGCGCCAACGCTAAACTCCACTAACCCGATTTCTGTACTAACTCCACACTCGATACTGATTCTGATACCACAGTGATAATAAAAGCAGTTTTTTAGACCAGAGATCTTCAACAGGGGGTTGCGAAATCTTTGGTTGTAAGACTTTAAAAAAAATTTAATTTCTTCATTCTTGTGTGATGAGGATGAACTGGTTTTCAGTGCGTTCTGTCTGTTCGCTCCTTCCTCTCTCTTCAACACAGCACATAAGCTGGTGCACAACAATAAACACAGCGCATGTTGGTTCAAACGTTCAAACACTTGTTAAACGAGAAGAATCAGAGAGCGACAGAAGCTTCTAACATTCACCCTCTTTGACAGACAGAGACGAGGAAAACAAACAAGCTGCAAATAGAATTTATCGCGGCCGGAAAAGTTATCGAGCTCGTTAAAAGTTATCGTACAATTAATTGATTGATTGATTATCGTTACAGGCCTGTCTTTGGTCAGACTCGGGATTATTTGTGTCATGGAACATGGACGTGAGGCTTAAACTGCAGATGGAGTTAGTTTCAGCTCAGGATTTTAGGATAAACCTGGACTTGTTAAACCACTTTGATGAAACACTCCCTTAGTATTTAATGTACAAAAACAGAGCAGATGTTTTTACACAACATTATAAATATATAAATATTAGTGACGGGCGAATGGAGCCTCGTGAAGCGTTGACACCTCAGTCACAATATTGTCTCAAATGGTTCGACGTGTCTGAGGCCTCGGAGAAACACTGACCTCTAGTGGACAAATTTAACCATTGACATGCAGGTGTCTCAGCATCGATGAAGTATTGTTAGTGTAAGACAATACACCGTACCTAACAACAATAATAACTCGTAACTTCTACCTTCCTTCAGCGTGTCCAGAAGTCCAACTTTTTGTGTGGTGGTTAGATCTTCCTCTGCCTTTTGGGTGCGAGCGCAGGAGCCTTTGTCGGTGCAGAACGTTTCGTCGACGTTGTGGGTTTCGTCGGGGAGAAAACTTGCAACTGTACAGCACTTCAGAATCACACTGCTACAGATTGAACATGTATTTAAATTTGGCAGCTGAACACATTCTGTACTGTACAGGAGACAGGAGTCCCTTGACCAATCAGGACGCAGCGGGAGGAACGCAATTCATACACTGTAAAAAAAAAAAAAAAACGCATGCAAAATTGCACAAAAAAATAAATCTGCGAAACAGCGAGACCGCGAAAAGTGAACTGCGATAGAGGGAGGGACGAGTGTAAACCAGGTCTAAACCAGAACTGACCCAGGTCTAAACCAGGTCTAAACAGCGTGGAGTTCTTTGTCAGTCCTTTCGCCCGCGGTCACCTGAAGGTCTGTGAGGAGCATCTCCGGCGTTTCACCGCTGCTGATATCGAGGTGATTTTAGCGAATTTGTATGAAGAAAAACCCACCACTTCAATCCAGGTTAAAAAAACATTGTAACGCGCGTTACTCACATTTGTACCGAGTAAAATATTACTCTTTTTTCCCCTTTAATGCCACATTACTGCGTTACAGCAAAAAGTGACGCATTACTGTAATTCGTTACTTTTATAACGCGTTACTCCCAACACTGCTAATAAATATATAAAGATCTGAAAAACATTGAAGACGCCTGTTCTAGACGTTCCATCCAGACAAAGTCAGAACATCTCCATGGACCCTCCAGCAGAAAAGTTCCACGGCGCTCCTTTAAACACGAGCTGGGGTCTTGTCGTTGCCGTGGCGATGGGAGCAGGAACCGGGATGTAGAGACGCACACACAGAGAGAGAGAGAGAGAGAGAGAGAGGTTCACGTTAGAGTCGTTTTCTGTTCTGGTTTTGAGCGTGGGAACTTGAACCTGTCTGAAACCGTCGAGAAACGAGAAGTGATCAAAGAGACTGACATTTTAAAAAAACTAAAATCTCTGCTCTGATTCTGAGTTTGTAGTTTTAGATCTGTACAAACCTGATCTGAAATGTGACTCGTGTTTTAGTTGGAGTTCTGGTGTTTGGACGGGAGAAACACGCAGGAACATCCGGAGCCACCAGGGGGCAGCGGTGGGATTAGTGTGTTAGTCCAATGAGATTCATTTGGTCTTCCAATATTCTATGTTATTAGGTTCTTTTTTTCAGACCTAGAGTGTTATTTCATACCTGACATTTCGGACGGCTCACTAGCGTCTTCCTCAGAGTCATGTGATGCTGTGACGTGTCTGGTCAGCTGATTTAAACAGGTTTTTCATCCAATTCACACACGAAGAAGAAACAAACAATACAATAAATTTCCTGGACATGAACATTACACACAGGGAAGATGGCAGCATCAAAATCAAAAATACACAGAAAACCAACCCACACGGACCAGTGTCTCTTATGGACATCAGAACATCCCACAGCCACAAACTCTCCGCTGTAAGAACATTGTTTGACAGAACCAACATCATAACAGATGAACAAGACAAACAGGAAGAAGACAGACACATTCACAATGCGCTAAGGCAGGGGTGTCCAAACTTTTTTCATTAAGGGCCACATTTCTAAACACATTCGAAGCAGAGGGTCGATCGAGGGCCGTAGACGGAAGCTCAATACAGTGAATAATTGAAATATTTGCATGTTTAACACTTTAGAATGAACCATCAGTCTTTATTCATGCTAAAATCCTCAAAACCACACACCAAATCTTCAATATTGGCTTTATCAAAGTAGATTTTCAGAAAACTTTTAGTAAAAAGTAAATTTTTAAATGATGTAAGGTAATTTGGGCCAAGTCACCTGGAAGCCTGAGGGCCAAGAAAAATGTGTCCGGGGGCCGCAGTTTGGACATGCCTGCGCTAAGGCAACGCCAATACCCAAAATGGGCAATAAACAAAGGGAAACAACAGGTGAAGGAGAAAGAAAAACAGAACCAGAGAAACAAAAACAAAACAGAAAAAATGAGCACAGGCATGGGAACATTACCATACACCAGGGGCATAACAGAAAAAGTACAGAGAGCGATGAAAAAACACAATATGAACACACCAGTGAAACCGAACAGAAAACTCAGACAAATACTCGTCCACCCGAAAGACAAAATAGAACAGGAGCATAAATGTAATGTCATATACGAAATCCCCTGCATGTCCTGCAATAAAACACACATCGAGGAAACAGGGAGGGCGTTCAGTCCACGAAAAAAGGAACATAGAACAGAACGCGAGAAGGAAACCGCGAAGGCGAAACACGAGCAACAAAAACACAAAACAGAACAGGAACAACTCAAATCGGCCGTTTCTGACCGGTGAAAAAGAGAGAACCACGTTATGAACTGGGACGGAGCAAACATCACTGGGACGGAGGAAAACAAACATCGCCGCTGGATTAAAGAAGCAATCGAAATACGGAAACGTGCCCACAGGACTGTAAACCGGGACGAGGGGCTTTTTTACTCTCACACACCTGGGATTCTGTCCTGAGGAAGTGGGACTGCAGGTGGCGCTGTCGTCCTGCCTCCACCGGTGGGAAGACAGAGACAAAACCTGTTTAAATCAGCTGAGCAGACACGTCACAGAAACTAGAGATGCGCGGATGGGCTATTTTTTCATCCGCAACCGCAACACAAAACTCATCATCCGCCCGCTGTCCATTTTGCACCGAAGGTTTTCAAAACCGCACCCGCCGCCATCCGCCCATTGATTTTAGATTTTAGAACAATCATACAGCAAACAAACTAAGGAGCCTCGATAAAAATGCAAACTATAGCTCATTCATTCCAAAATTGGCTCAGCGTGTTTGTTCACATTCTTAATTGTCCGTAACAACCCCAGACTTACCTGGTTTTCTTGCGCAGCTAATTAACTGACAACGTTTTCCAACTAGGCTGTTTTTGAACCTTCTTGCCTTCGTGTTGGATGTTGTTACATTCTGAACATTCTGCCATTGCCCGATGTTATTTCAAAGTCATAGCCTCACTCCATCGGTCTTTCTTTAAGTTTTAAATCCCCCGAGTGGCAGTTTACGCTATAATGTCTGCGTGTTTTAAAATATATCTGATATCGAAACAAAAAACAAAAAAAAAGCATAACTAAATAAATCTGTCCCTATAGCCACTTATGTGTTGGCAAACAGCTGAAATAAATTAGAAATAATAAAATAAACTGCATATAATATGTGTCTCTAAACCTTAGGCATCAATAACCCGACACAACCTGAACCTTCAGAACATAAAAACGAGGTCAAATGGACTAATTAAGGACATGACGAACACTTCATACAAGCACAGACAATGACACTCGTCTTTTCAGATGTACGTAACAATACTAACAATAACTTTTTTTTTTGTAGTTAAACCGCCACCCGCCCGAATTTAATTAAAATATAATTTTTCGTCACGTCATCCGCCCGACCCGCGGATACCACGGTAACCGCAATCCACGCATCTCTAACAGAAACATCACGAGACTCTGAGGAAGACGCTAGTGAACAGAACAAACTGTCAGGTATGAAACAACACTGTAGGTCTGAAAAAAAGAACCTAGTAACATGGGATTAGTGTGTTGTATTGTTATATTGTTGGGCTGTTGTTGTGTCCCGAGGCAAGGCACGTCCTCTGTTTTGTCTCGTGTGGATGTGGATTTGCAGCCTCGTTTGTCGGTCTGTCCCGGGGCGGCTGCGACTAGATTCTAAGATGTGATGATGGTGAGAGAAAAAGAGAGAGAATTACCTCTTTCTCTTCACTTCACTGCCCTCAACTTTATCTCTCTCTCTCTCTCCCGCTCTCTTTCCCTCTTTCTCCTTTCCTCTTTCTCTGTCGCTCTCTCTTTTTCCCTCTCCTTCCCTCTCTCCTCTCTCTCGCTTTCCCTCTCTTCCTTTCTTTCTCTGTTTCTCCCTGTCTTTTCCTCTCTCTCTCTTTCTCTCTTTCTTTGTCGCTCTCACACTTTCCCTCTCCCTCCCTCTCTGCTTTCCACTCTTTCTCTCTTTCCCTCTCTCTCTCTCTCCCTTCTATCTTTCTCTCTCCCCCCCTTACTTTCTCCTCCTGGTCTCTCTCCCTCCCTCTTTCCCACTCTCTTTCCCTCTCTCTCTCTCTCTTTCTCTTTCTCTGTCACTCACTCTCTCTCTTTCCCTCTCTGTTTTCCAATCTTTCTCTCTTTTCCTCCCTCTCTCTTTCCCTCTCTGTCTCTCCCTCCCTCTCTCGTTCCCTTTCTCTCTTTCCCTCTCTGTTTTCTGCTCTTTTCCTCTCCCTCCCTCTTCCCTCTCGCTTTCCCCCGCTCTTTCCCTCTTTCTCCTTTTCTCCCTCTGTCTTTTCCTCTCTCACTCTCTCTCTCTTTCCCTCTCTCTTTGTCTCTTTCCCTCTCCTTCTCTCTCTGTTTTCCACTCTTTCTCTTTTTCCCTCTCCCTCCCTCTTTCCCTCTGTCTCTCCCTCTCCCTCCCTCACTCTTTTCCACTCTCTCTCTCCACTTCACTGCCCTCCCCTTTATTTCTCTCTCTCCTTCCCTCTTTTCCTCTCGCTCTCTCTCTCTCTCCTCTCTCTTTCACTCTCTCTCTCTCTCCCTCTTTCTTTGTCGCTCTCTCTCCCTCTCTACTTTCCATTCTCTCTCTCTTTCCCCCTTACTTTCTCCTCCTGGTCTCTCTCCCTCCCTCTTTCTCTCCCTTTCTATTTCCCTCTCTCTCCCTCTCTCTCTTTCTCTGTCACTCTCTCTCTCTCTTTCCCTCTCCCTCCCTCTCGGTTTTCCACTCTTTCTTTCTGTTCCTCTCACTCTCCCTCGCTCTCTTTCTCCCTCCTTTATCTTTCCTTTCTCTCTCTCTTTTCCTCTTTCTCTGTTTCTTCCTCTCTCACTTCCTCCTCCTGGTCTCTCTCCTTCTCCCTCTTTTCTCTCTCACTCTTGTGCTTTCTCCTCCATTTTTCCACTACCCCTCTCCCCTTTTTCTACCTTCACTTTCTCTTAATCTCTCTCTCTATCCTCCCTCTCTCTTTTTTTCCACTTGCTCACTCTATTACCTCTCTCTCTACCCTTCACTGCCCTCCTCTTTATCTCTCCCTCCCTCCCTCCTTCTCTCTTTTTGCCCTTTCTTTTTCCTCCTTGTCTCTCACCCTCCCTCTCTCTCCCCTTCGCTCCCTCTCTTTTCTCTCTCTTTCCCTCTTTCTTTCTTTCTTTCTCCTCCTGGTCTGTCACTCTCCCTCCCTCTCTTTTCCCTCCTGCTCTATTCTTTCTCTCTCTCTCCCTCCTTCTCTCGCACTCCACCTTTCTTTCCCTCTCTCTATCTTCTAACTCTCGCCTCCTCTGTGTCTCCTCTCTCTCTCTCTCTCCCTCCCTCTTTTTTTCCTCTCTCTCTCTCGCTCTCTGCCTCCCTCCTTCTCTCTCTTTCCCCCTTTCTTTTTCCTCCTGGTCTCTCACCCTCCCTCCCTCCCTCCCTCTCTCTCTTCTAACTCCCACCTTCTCTTTCCTTCTCCCTCTTTCCTCTCTTTCTCTCTTCTCTCTTCTCTTCTCTCTCTCCCTCCATCCCAGTTTTCTACTTTTCCTTGAAAGATCTAAAAGTAAAATTCACAAATGTTGAACTTCATCATTTCATCTTTCGAATTTGAAAAACTTCCTGACATTGAATCTTTCAAATCAGGAAAAATCCTTTAAAATCCAGGAGAATTCCAAACCACATCTGTCGTTTTTTCCCTTCTTCTTCTTCTTCTTCTTCTTCTCCTTCTTCTTTCTTCATTCTTCAGTCAAACTCAAATCGGATCAGGCAGAGTTCATAAGGAGCTTAAACCTGAAAGAATCCGCACACACCTCTGAACGCTCCGGGAGAGAGAGAGAGAGAGAGAGAGCCGCTCCGTCCCGCGGGATTACGGGAAAGAATTCTAATTTCCCAGGGTCCTTGAAGAGACGTGGGAGCGGCGGAGCGTGACGTGCTCTGATGACTTTACGTGAAGTTATTACACAGACTCGTTAATCCACCGGAGACACGCTCACGAATTAAAAGCTGCACTGCGGAACTTTCTGCAGGCGGAACGTCAGGATTCCAGGTCACACGCGGGTCAGGTTTGTGGAGACGCGAGCCCACTCACGAAAACAAACAAACAAAAACACGCTTGGTCCGCTTTGGAATTTCAATTAAGAATGAAAAACGGTAAAATGGGAAAACAGTTTCTTTCATTTTTCTGTTTTAGTGTCAAACAAAAAAACTGATTTTGACCTTTTTTTCCAATATTCAATTTAAAGTTTACTTCAAATCACACCAAACAGTTTCCAGAGTGCTGCACAAATACAAACTAATCAAATCAACAATAATAATAAAATAATGATAAAATAAAAGCTCAGATTTAATCATAAAACAATAAAACCAGTCAAATAAAATAAGAGGAAAACCATAGAATAGCAATAAATAAATAAAGAAATAAAATCAATAAAATACATTAAAGGGCCCGTCTCATGCTAAATCAACTTTTCTTAAACTTTCTATCTTCTTAAGAGACGTTCACACCAGAGCATCAAAGCGTCCAGTTTCTATGTAAAGTCGATGTGGACGCGCGACTAGAGCGTCCTGCGTTTTTGTGGCGCATGTTCGGGCGTCAGCGCGGCGCGAATCTGACGTCAGCGCGACGCATCTTGAGCGTTTTGGCGTCAGCGGTCTAGACGCGCATCCAAGGCGTCAGCGTCAGAAGCTGAAAATGCGGAACTTTTCGCATCAGATGCGCTGCTCAACCAATCAGGGACGAGTATCCAGAGACGCAGCGACGTTATTATCAGGAAGAAAAACCCGAGAACCAAAACGAGAACCACAAACATGAACGGAGAATAAATATATACGCCACAATCACCGGCCCTTAAGAGTGATGTGTGGGCCTTGTATTTGTCGCCAAAGTGGTTTTTAGATTGATTTGTTTTTTTTGGTTTTTTTTACAAATTGCAGTGTATTTCTGCCTCCCTCCCACGTGACAACGAACTAAAGCTGCTACAACGATGATGCGGCAGATACACCTATGACACGTTTGACGTAGAAGAAAGAGCCTCACCACCTCCGCCCCGACTGCAGTGAACACGATATAAGTTTATCTACTAGTGTTTATTAATACTTTATCAATCAGTAATGTTCAGTTGATGTGGACGCGGTGCTTGAGCTTCGTGCTCCTCAAAGTCCTCGTCCGATTCCGGGTCCAACACATGCGGCTGAACGCGCTGTATCTCCATGATGAATAAAAGTTTATTCCTGCCGCTATCAGGGTCACGTCTGTCTCCCCCTCCCTCCTTGAAATGGCTGAGGAAGGGCGGCTCACTCAGTCTACGTCACGTTTGGAGGGCGGAGCCTGTGCTTTCTCAGGACGGGCGGGGGGAGGAGCAATAGTTGGACTTTCATAAGTCCTGGTCTGTGACGCCTCCAAGAAATCAGTAAGATTTAATGGATGATCCAAAACCCAAATTGTGTTTGTTTATGTGCAGAAGATACAATGTGAAAAGAATTATTTTGCATCAGATGGGACATTTAAAAATAAATAAAAGACATGGAGAATTGCATAACTTACACAGTGTTAAAAGCCACAGAATAAAAGTAATTTTTGTATTTTATTCCCTCTGGTTTATATCAAGTTCTGCTGCTCAGCGCCACAAGTGAATGACTCTCTAAGTCCTGAAAGTAAACGCAACGCTATAAAAGAAGAGACATGTTTGTCCATAAAATGAGCCCGTTACTGCTCTTTCCAACTCTGCATCCTTTGAGTCTCAGGCCCCGTCCACACTAGTTTGTATCCGAGTCATTTTCGTTGTGTGTACAGTGTTCGTTCACATTAATCCAATGGAAAACAGCTCCAGAGACGGAACGCTACAGTACAGATCTGATCCTTGACTGTGTGAACTCCTGAAAACACTGATACTCTGATGTAGGAGCTCGAGTCTCGTCCTGATTGGACCACGTCACTGTGACTCGCTCCTTCATGATTCTCTGGGTTCGTGACATCGGTCATGTGAAGCTATTTTAATCAAACCAGACAAACGGGAAACAACGGAGCTACAGCTACACAGGACAGACTCACCATCAGCAGAACACCGCTCTGTCACAGAAAAAACACTCATATTCCACTGAGTCGTGTCCTTTAGTCCTAAAGAAACTGAACCTCATCACAGCACGAGGAGCGGTCTGTTTTTTTTGAGCGCTCAGTTTATGCAAATGAGTCATGTGGTTTTACGTTTCTTTTCTGTAAAATGTAAACAAACGTGCTCAAAGCTGTGTGGATAGAGAAGGATTGTGGACACAGAAATTACATTTCTGGATGCAAATTGTTTCCGATACGGTGATTCTTTTCCGTGTAAATGTAACCTTAAGTTGTGTTTTTCACAATATCTTCCAGTCCTCATTTCTGAGTACATCTTATTTCCATTTTAGTTCAGTGTGGCTAAAATTTTCTCACGTGTCTTTCTTGCTCCAACCAACTCTGTGATGTGTGAATCTCGATGGCTGCCGCGGCCTAAAACATCCACTGATAAACACTGACGCATCCAAACACTTAAACATACACACGAGGCAGCAAAGCAAAGAGAATAAAATATCAGAATTGAAATAGTAAGTAAGTAAGTTTTTTATTTATTATGCCCAGACCCGACCTCTGAGCCTCTGGGATGTGACGGGATCAGACTCTGACAAACTGGTATCGTCACATAAAGGCACGATGACTTTTTTTTATTTTTGAAATGAAATATTGAAAATAGAGGTCAAAATCTGTTTTTTTGTTTGACACTAAAACAGAAAACTGAAATAACAAACAATTTTCTCACTTTATTGTTTTTCGTTCTTAAATGAAATTCAAAAAAAAAGAAAAAAAAAGAAAAGGTAAACGGACCAAGCTCTTATGTTACTCTATTTATTGCCTTAAAAGTTACACAGTGGGGCTTTAATTTAACTGACTGTAGAAATGGAAAAAGGACAGAATCAGAAATGAACTTGTAGTGAAACTTTGGCGTCACTTTCTGGAGGTGACACGTCAGGATTCCACTGAAACATGAAAATTAAAACCACACTTCGGAACATTCTGTGCGGAGATAGACGGGTTTTGTGCAGATACGGTGGACGACGTCTCCGCGGAAACGAGCGTATTGTAGTGTAGAGGGTCACGTATGAGTCAGGTTTGTGGAGATGCGAGCCCACTCACCGCAAGGACGCGTGTTTTTCCATGCAAATAACAAACCACAACCAAACTGAGAAAGAAACCAAACCATAGTCTTACGTTGCTCTACTTTCTGCCTTGAAAGTTACACAGTGGAGCTTTAATTTAACTCGCTGTACAAATAGAAAAAAAAATAGTCTTGTCTCTTGATCTCACTCTTGTTTCTGCTCAGGTTTTCTCTCAGAGTGACTCCAGGTCCAGGTCCAGGTCCAGGTCGTTGTTTTTTTTGTTGTTGTTTTTGTCGTCGTGGAGCGGTGGGAGGAGCCGGTTGTCATGGCGACCGGGCCGTCGTCGGGTGGTTAAATGTTACAGAGGGGCGTGCGGCGTCTCGTGAGGTTCGGCTGCAGTAATTGGATTTCGTCTCGGGGGAAGTGTGCAGATCCTCACAGATTTAAACTGAAATTGAGGGTTTTTCGTGTCACGTTTTGTCACGTTTTTGATTTTTTTGGTGTGAGACTAGATTTTTTTTGGTAATTTTGTGTTTAAAACTTCAACTTTTGCCTCCTAATGAAGCGTTATACATTCTTTTTTTTTTTTTTTTTTTTCACAATCTGCTGCTGTCGTTGTGTCGTGTGACTGAAATAAAACTATAAGATTAAACTTAAGTTTAGTCCTGGTTTACTCCTAAAAAACAGGACTAAACCAGGTCTAAACCAGGTCTAAACTAGGACTAAAACAGGACTAAAACAGGTCTAAACCAGGTCTAAACTAGGACTAAACAGGTCTAAACTAAGGACTAAAAGGACTAAACCAGGTCTAAACTAGGAAACTAAAACAGGACTAAAACAGGAACTAAACCAGGACTAAACTAGGACTAAAACTAAACAGGTCTAAACTAGGACTAAAACAGGACTAAAACTAGGACTAAAACAGGACTTAAAACAGGACAGGTCTAAACTAGGACTAAACTAGGACTAAAACTGGACTAAAAAACAGGACTAAAACACTAGGACCAGGCTAAAGGTACTAAAACAGACTCTAAAACCAGGTCTAAAACTAGGACTAAAACAGGACTAAAACAGGACTAAACTAGGTCTAAACCAGGTCTAAACCAGGACTAAAACTGGACTAAACAGGACTAAAGCTAAAACCAGGACTGGTCTTAAAACAGGTCTAAAATCAGGTCTAAAACCAGGACTAAAACCAGGACTAAAACAGGACTAAACCAGGTCTTAAAACAGGTCTAAATCAGGTCTAAAATTAGGGCTGTAACAGGTCTAAACTAGGACTAAAACTGGACTAAACCAGGACTGAAACAGAACTGAAACAGGTCTAAAAACAGGTCTAAAACTGGACTAAACCGGGACTGAAATGGGACTGACTGAGACCAGGACTGAGACTGTTTTAGTCCTGGTTTAGTCCTGGTTTAGTCTGATGTTGCATTCATTTTGGTTTTGGAGACAAATAATGAAGAAAATCGTTGCTTTTTTTTTTTTTTTTTTTTTTTTCATGTTCTTATTTTTGGTTTCTGTATTTTCTCGTCTGTTTTTAATCCTTTTTTCTCGTGTCGTTGTCTCTGTAAACGCAGCAGTTGTACTTTTCTCGCGCTCACCGTGTTTCTGTTCTCTTCCTCCTCCCCCGTCAGAACAGTTACTACGAGATAACATCACGTCTCTGCGGTCGATGACAGTTTCCTTCCTAAATGACACTTCAGAAGTCAAACCGACGAGAGCAGAAACACGACACAAAACAACTGAAAACACAAAATACAAAACACAACTTCAACTGACGACTAACGACGGCGGAAAACAAACTCAAACTCCAAAAATATGTTTAAAGTTCAGAGTTTTACTTCAGTGAGAAAGTCAAAACTAAACGAAAAAACAAATGAACGAATGACACACAGGACTAAAACAGGTCTAAACCAGGACTAAAACTGGTCTAAACCAGGACTAAAACAGGACTAAACTAGGACTAAAACTGGACTAAACCAGGACTAAACCAGGTCTAAACTAGGACTAAAACTGGACTAAACTGGACTAAAAAACTGGACTAAACCAGGACTAAAACTGGACTAGAACTGGACTAAAACTGGACTAAACCAGGACTAAAACTGGACTAAACCAGGACTAAAACTGGACTAAAACAGGACCAAAACAGGATTAAACTAGGACTAAATCTGGACTAGAATTGGACTAAACCAGGACTAAAACAGGTCTAAAACAGGACTAAACCAGGACTAATCTAGGACTAAACCAGGACTAAAACTGGACTAAAACTGGACTAGACCAGGACTGAAACTGGACTAAAACTGGACTAAAACTGGACTAAACCAGGACTAAACCAGGTCTAAACTAGGACTAAAACTGGACTAGAACTGGACTAAAACTGGACTAAACCAGGACTAAACACTAAACTAGGACTAAAACTGGACTAAACTGGACTAAAAAAACTGACTAAAACAGGACTAAAAAAGGACTAGAACTGGACTAAAACTGGACTAAACCAGGACTAAAACTGGACTAGAACTGGACTAAACCAGGACTAAAACAGGTCTAAAACAGGACTAAACCAGGACTAATCTAGGACTAAACCAGGTCTAAAACAGGACTAAACCAGGACTAATCTAGGACTAAACCAGGATTAAAACTGGACTAGACCAGGACTAAAACTGGACTAAAACTGGACTAGACCAGGACTGAAACTGGACTAAAACAGGACTAAACCAGGTCTAAAACAGGACTAAACCAGGACTAAAACTGGACTAAAACAGGACAAAACCAGGACTAAAACTGGACTAAACTAGGACTAAAACAGGACTTAAAGTGCACTAAAACTGGACTAAATTTGGACTAAAACTGGACTAAACCAGGACTAAACCTGGACTAAACTTGGAGTTGTGTTTTGTTTCACATGTTTGAGGAGATTTGTTTACCAAAACGTGACAAACTGAAAATCTAAAAACCGGACGAGATTTTTAGTCGTATCTGAGTTTGAAGACGATTTGAGCTCTTTTCTTTTGGCTCCTGACGTGTTTTTTTCTTTTGTTTTGTTTTTTTGTTTCGTTGAATCGACAAAACTTGTGCTTTGAAACGGTTCGATTTCACGTCTTTCTCCTCCGCACGGAAACTTCCAGATCACCTCCTCCTCCTCCTCCTCCTCCTCCAGACTCACAGGAACAAACAGGTGCACTGTGTTCTCTCTCTTTCTCTTTGATTCTGTTTCTCTCTCTATTTCTTTCTATCTTTCTCTCTCTCTCACTCTCTCTGTCTTTTCTCCCTCTTTGTTTCTCTGTTTTTCTCTCTATTTCTCTCTCTCTTTCTCTCTCTGTGTTTTTCTCCCTCCTTCTCTTTCTCTTTGATTCTGTTTCTCTCTCTTTTTCTATATTTCTCTCTCTCTGTTTCTCTCTCTGTGTTTCTCTCTTTATCTCTATTTCTCTTTCTCCCTCTGTCTGTTTCTCTGTTTCTCTCTTTCTCTCTGTTTTTCTTCCTCCCTCTGTCTCTCTGTTTCTCTATTACTCTCTCTGTGTTTCTCTCTCTTTCTCTCTCTGTGTTTTTCTCTCTCCCTCCCTCTCTTTCTCTTTGATTCTGTTTCTCTCTCTTTCTTTCTTTCTCTTTCTCCCTCACTGTCTCTTTCTCTCTCTGTCTTTTCTCCCTCTTTGTTTCTCTGTTTTTCTCTCTCTCTGTGTTTCTCTCTCTCTCTCTCTCTCTCTCCCTCTCTTTCTCTTTGATTCTGTTTTTCTCTCTTTCTTTATCTCTCTCTCTCTCCCTCTGTCTTTTCTCCCTCTCTCTGTGTTTCTCTCTCTCTGTTTTTTCTCTCTT
>NW_026571473.1:38862548-38905048 GCF_026225935.1 Boleophthalmus pectinirostris
GTCTCTCTTTTTCTGTCTTTCTTCTCTCTCTCTGCCTCTCTCTTTGTCTCTGTTTTTC
The DNA here is from genome assembly GCF_026225935.1 of Boleophthalmus pectinirostris. Taxonomy (NCBI): domain Eukaryota; kingdom Metazoa; phylum Chordata; class Actinopteri; order Gobiiformes; family Gobiidae; genus Boleophthalmus; species Boleophthalmus pectinirostris. The sequence goes on from NW_026571473.1 coordinate 38,862,607, forward strand.
TCTCTGTTTCTCATTCACTCTCTCTCCTCTGTTGTCTCTCTCTTTCCTTTCCTCTTTTCTCTCTTTTTTTCTCTGTCTCCCTCTTCCTGGCTCTATGTCTCTATCTCTTTCTTTCTCTCTGTTTTTCTCTCTTTCTGTCTCTCTCTGTGCCTCCCTCTCTCTTTTCTCTCTCTCTCTCTCTCTCGTCTCTCTTCCTCTTTGTCTCTCTCTCTTTGTCTCTGTGCCTCTCTTTTACTCTCTCTCTATTGTCTCTCTCTCTCCTGTCTCTCTCTTTCTTTGTCTCTCTGCCTCTTTGTTCTTTCTTTGTCTCTGTCTCTCTGCCTCTCTCTCTTTCCCTGTTTATCTTTCCTGTCTCTCTTTTTCTCTCTCTGCCTCTCTCTTTCCTGTCTCTCTCTCTGTCTCTCTTTCTCTGCCTTTCTCTTTTTGTCTCTCTCTTTGTTTCTCTGTCTCTCTTTTTCTCTCTCTGCCTCTCTCTTTCCTGTCTCTCTCTCTGTCTCTCTTTCTCTGCCTTTCTCTTTTTGTCTCTCTCTCTTGTCTCTATCTTTCTGTCTCTCCCCTCTCTCTCTCTTTCTCTGTCTCTCTCTTGTCTCTCTATCTCCCTCTCTCTCATTTTCTTTTTATTTCTCTTTTTTCATGGAGAGATTCGTGGTTTTGTTTCGTAGCGTTTGGATTTTCACACGTGGAGACGTTCAGAATATTTCACAAGTGGAAGTAGCGACAAACGCAACAAACGACGGGAGGAAGAGTCAGTGACGTAACGTTTCTCTTTTGTCGTTTGGAGCGAACGTGAAGTGAAGAGACTCGAGATAAAACACAGAACCTGGAGTTTTTAAAAGACGGAGACAAAAAAAAGAGACGAACTGAATCAGATCTGAAAGAGAAAAAGAAACACAAACGTTCAGAGTATTTCAGATTGTCACGGAATCTCTCTTCTTTGTCTCTCTCGTCTCTTTCTCTCTTGTCTCTTTCTTCCTTTCTCTTTCTCTTAAATCTTTTGTCACTTTAGTCTTACTCACTTTAATCTCTGTCACTCTTTGTTTCTGTGTTTTTCTCTCATCTCTCTCTCTCTCTCTGTTGTCTCTCTCGCTGTTTTTTGTCTCTCTCTCTCTCTGCATCTTTCACTCTCTCTGTCTCTCTTTGTCTCTTTCTCTCTCTCATCGCTCTCTCTGTGCATCTCTCTCTCTTTTGTCTCTCTCTCCCTCTCTCTGTCACATTTGCTCTCTCTGCATCTCTCTTGTCTCTCTGTTTTCTCTATCTCTCCCTCTCTGCCTCTCTCTCTCTCGTCTCTTTCTGTCTTTTGTCTCTTTATCTCTCTGCCTCTCTCTCTGACTTTCTCTGTCTCTCTGACTTTCTCTCTGTCTCTTTTTCTCTCTCTCATCTCTCTCTGTGCATCTCACTCTCTTTTGTCTCTCTCTGTCTCTCTGTTTTTTCTATCTTTCTCCCTCTCTCTGTCACATTCGCTCTCTCTGCATCTCTCTTGTTTCTCTCTCCATCTCTCTTTGTCTCTCTGTTTTCTCTCTCTCTCTTGTCTTTCTCTCTGTCTCTCTCTCTCTCTGTTTCTCTCTCTCTGTCTCTCTTGTCTTTCTCTCTTGTCTCTCTCTCTCGTCTTTCTCTCTGTCTTCTCTCTTGTGTTTCTGTCTTGTCTCTCTCTCTTGTCTTCTCTCTCTTCTCTCTCTCTTGTCTTTCCGTCTTGTCTCTCTCTCTCTTGTTTCTCTCTCTTGTCTTTCTCTCTCTGTCTCTCTCTCTTGTCTTTCTGTCTTGTCTCTCTCTCTCTCTGCATCTTTCTCTCTCTCTGTTTGTCTCTCTTTGTCTCTTTGTTTCTCTCTGTCTTTCTCTCTCTCTGTCTTTCTCTCTTGTCTCTCTCTCTTGTTTTTCTCTCTGTCTCTCTCTCTTGTCTCTCTCTCTCTCATCTTTCTCTCTTGTGTTTCTCTCTTGTGTCTCTCTCTTGTCTCTCTCTTGTTTCTCTCTCTGTCTCTCTCTCTCTGCATCTTTCTCTCTCTCTCTGTTTGTCTCTCTTTGTCTCTTTGTTTCTCTCTCTCATCTCTCTCTCTCTCTGACTTTCTCTCTGTCTCTGTCTCTCTTTGTCTTTCTCTCTTGTAAATCTTTTGTCACTTTAGACTCACTGTGGGAAGAGGAACCACAATCTTTTGACTTTTACAAGTGATTCTGGTTTAGTCCTGGTTTAGTCCTGGTTTAGTCCTGGTTTAGTCCTGGTTTAGTCCCGGTTTAGTCCGGTTTAGTCCTGGTTTAGTCCTGGTTTAGTCCCGGTTTAGTCCTGGTTTAGTCCCGGTTTAGTCCCGGTTTAGTCCCGGTTTAGTCCTGGTTTTGTGGTGGTGTGTGTAAATGTGAACTCTCCTTTAGCGTACAGTGAGTCAGACTGATAAAACAATCTCTATTTTTTCACACAAACTCTGCACATTTAAACTCTCAAAGTTCTTCTCTCAGACTGAAAACTCTCTGTTCCACCTTGTGATGTCATCATGTGGTGATGCAGGAAGTGCTCCACTGTGTTTTTAAACTCCACACACCTTCGCTAGAATCATTTGGATCATTTCAGCTCAGGAATTGTTCATCTCTACGGAACTAGGAGGTGAAAGGAGATGTGAACTTGAAAACTACCACTTCATGACATCACAAGGTGGAACGGAGCATTTTGAGCTTTGGAGATGTAGACGAAACACAACCCCAGGTCTGTGTTTTTGAGGAGGAAACGAGAGTCACTTTTGTAAAATATAGGACATTTAAGTGGTCATCATGGTCTACTTTGTCTGGGTCTTGGTCGTCTTGGTCTTGGTCTCAGCCTCTTCTTGGTCTTGGTCTTTTTGGTCTTCTCTTGGTCTTGGTCTTGGTCTCAGCCTGTTCTTGGTCTTGGTATTCTTGGTCTTGGTCTTAGCCTTCTTGGTCTTCTTGGTCTTGGTTATCCTGGTTTTCATGGTCTTCTTGTCTTGGTCTTGGTTTTGGTCTTGGTCGTCTTGATCTTGGTCTTCTTGGTCTTGGTCTTGCTCTCAGCCTCTCTTGGTCTTAGTCTTCTTGGTTTTCTTGGTCTGGATGTCTTTGGTCTCGGTCTCAGCCTCTTCTTGGTCTTGGTATTCTTGGTCTTCTTGGTCTACCTGGTCTTGGTCTTGCTCTCAGTCTCTTCTTGGTGTTTGTCTTCTTAGTCTTCTCTTGGCTTGGTCTCGGTCTCAGCTTCTTCTTGGTCTTAGTCTTCTTGGTTTTCTTGGTCTTGGTCGTCTTGCTCTTGGACGTCTTGGTCTTCTATTGATCTTGGTTTTGGTCTTCTTGGTCTTGGTCGTCTTGGTCTTGGTCTTGGTCTTGGTCTCAGCCTTTTCTTGGTCTTCTTGTACTTGGTTTTGGTTTTGGTCTTCTTGGTCTTAGCTTCTTCTTGATCTTAGTCTTCTTGGTCTTCTTAGTCTTGGTTTTGGTCTTGGTCTCGGTCTTGGTCTCGGTCTTAAACCAGCGTGTTTTGTTGGTTTGTGTTGAGCCGTGTGAAGTCTGAAGTCTGAAGTCTGAAGTCTGTTTGATTAAATTACAGAAGTGAAATTCTCCTGAATGAACCTTTTGTCTGATTTTTGTCTCATGTTTGTAATTTAATTCAGTGACCCAGTTTTCCCCAAATCTCCGTAATTAAAAAGCTGCACTGTGTAACTTTTCAGCTGGGGGGTCCGTCACCTGCTTGTTTCTATGGATACGTCATTTCTCTGCTTAGAATGTTCCGCAGTGTGACTTTAAACAGCTCTATTTTAACTTCACATTTATTCAATCACAGGTGGATTTTGAGCTCGCCTCTCCACAGATCTGACCTGGAACTTCTAACTTTGGTCACTTTGAAGATAGAACAGCTTAATGCTGCACTGTGGAACATTCCAGACAAAGAAATAACAAAGCTTTAGGGACACACTTCGATCGTTTTGACTGGAGAAACTAAATTTACATTGTGGAAAAATGAAAACGAAATATGAAAATTCTGGTTTTGAATTTCGAATAATTTGGAAAAATACGACAATATTTGAATTAGTTTAAGTGAAGGTCATGTAAAATAAGATTTGAAATAAAATAATAAAATAAATAAAATATAATAAAAAAAAATATATATATATATAAGTATATATAATAAATATAAAAATAAAATATACAATAACTATAATAATATATATATTATATATATATATATATATATATATATATATATATATATATATAATATATATATATATATATATAAAATAAAATATATAAATTAAATCAAAATTAAATAAGTTTGGGATTTGTTTGGGAAATATAAAAATAAATAGAAGTATATATAATAAATACATATATATATAAAGAAATAAGAAAATTATAAAAATAAAATAAAAAAATAAAATAAATTGAAATAAGATTTGTTTGGGAAATATAAAATAATAAATACAAATATTTATAATAAATATATATAGTAAAAATAAAAATATATATAAAGAAAATAAGAAAATAAAAAAATTTGAAATAAGTTTTGTTTGGGAAAAATAATTCGAGATACTGGTGCAGAACGACCAATATCGATCTTTTTTGCCCGTAAATGTTTTCTAGTCAAACATGTCACAAATGATTTTATAGCCCAGATAAATACATTTTGTCATTTTATTTGTGACCTTTACATTCAACCTAAAGCTACACTATGTAACTTTTTGGTCATTTCTCTGCCTGGAATGTTCCGCAGAGTGACTTTAAACAGCTCTACTTTACATTTATTCAATCACAGGTGGTTTTAGAGATCAAAAACCCCTCGAAAAACAGACATTGTGACTGTGAGCGGGGTCGCCTCTCCACAGATCTGACCTGGAACTTAGTTCCTTTTTTTCTAGAAAGGTTTAATGCCGCATCGTGGAACATTCCAGACCAAAGAATGCAGAGGAGGAGAAGGCGGTGGTGGTCGACACGGTTATTTTACTTCTGTGAACACGTCACATGTTTAGATCTTGTGGTCACTGCGGAACATTCCAGGCAGAGCAGTGAAGTAACCATGGAAACGAGCAGGTGACAGTGAGAGGAAAGTTACACAGTGCACTTTAAAGCCCTTCTCCTCTGAGTGTCTGTGTCAGAGGTGACCCTGACGCTCCAGACAAAACATCTTTATGACCTCCTGTAAAACACCAGGAACTGACGGGTGCTGCGCCTGTCGCCTCTGAGTCCTGGTTTAGTCCTGGTCTAGACCTGGTTTTAGACCTGGTTTAGTTCTGGTTTAGTCCTTGTTTAGTCTGTGTTCAATCCTGGTTTAGCCGTAGTTCAGTCCTGGTCTAGTCCTGGTCTAGTCCTGGTTTAGTCCTGGTCTGGTCCTGGTTTGGTCCTGGTTTAGTCCTGGTCTAGTCCTGGTCTGGTCCTGGTTTAGTCCTGGTCTAGTCCTGGTCTGGTCCTGCTTTAGTCCTGGTTTAGTCCTGGTCTAGTCCTGGTCTACTGCTGCTTTAGTCCTGGTCTAGTCCTGGTTTAGTCCTGGTGTAGTCCTGGTGTAGTCCTGGTTTAGTCCTGGTTTAGTCCTGGTCTATTGCTGCTTTAGTCCTGGTGTAGTCCTGGTCTAGTCCTGGTTTAGTCCTGGTCTAGTCCTGTTTTAGTCCTGGTCTAGTCCTGGTCTAGTCCTGTTTTAGTCCTGGTCTAGTCCTGGTTTAGTCCTGTTTTAGTCCTGGTTAGTCCTGGTTTAGTCCTGTTTTTAGTCCTGGTTAGTCCTGGTTTAGTCCTGGTCTAGTCCTGTTTTAGTCCTGGTTTAGTCCTGGTTTAGTCCTGGTTTAGTCCTGGTCTAGTCCTGGTCTGGTCCTGGTCTAGTCCTGGTCTGGTCCTGGTCTGGTCCTGGTCTAGTCCTGGTCTAGTCCTGGTCTAGTCCTGGTCTGGTCCTGGTCTAGTCCTGGTCTGGTCCTGGTCTGGTCCTGGTCTAGTCCTGGTTTAGTCCTGGTCTAGTCCTGGTCTAGTCCTGGTCTGGTCCTGGTCTAGTCCTGGTCTAGTCCTGGTCTGGTCCTGGTCTAGTCCTGGTCTAGTCCTGGTCTAGTCCTGGTCTGGTCCTGGTCTAGTCCTGGTCTGGTCCTGGTCTGGTCCTGGTCTAGTCCTGGTTTAGTCCTGGTCTAGTCCTGGTCTAGTCCTGGTCTGGTCCTGGTCCTGTCTGGTCTAGTCCTGGTCTGGTCTGGTCTGGTCTAGTCCTGGTCTGTCCTGGTCTAGTCCTGGTCTGGTCCTGGTCTAGTCCTGGTCTGGTCCCTGGTCTAGTCCTGGGTTTAGTCCTGGTCTAGTCCTGGTCTAGTCCTGGTCTAGTCCTGCTTTAGTCCTGGTCTTAGTCCTGCTTTAGTCCTGCTTTAGTCCTGGTCTAGTCCTGTTTTAGTCCTGGTCTAGTCCTGTTTTAGTCCTGGTCTAGTCCTGCTTTAGTCCTGGTCTGGTCCTGCTTTAGTCCTGCTTTAGTCCTGGTCTAGTCCTGGTCTAGTCCTGGTCTAGTCCTGCCTTTAGTCCTGGTCTAGTCCTGCTTTTAGTCCTGGTCTTCTAGTCCTGGTCCTGAGTCCTGCTTTAGTCCTGGTCTGGTCCTGTCTTTAGTCCTGTCTTTAGTCCTGGTTTAGTCCTGGTCTAGTCCTGGTCTAGTCCTGTGTTAGTCCTGGTCTAGTCCTGGTCTAGACTTTCACCTTGAAACAGTGTCAGTTTTTTTCCGTCTGCGTCGTTTCTGTTTTATGAACCTGTCGAGACTCGGGCGCAGTTTATTTTATTTATTTTATTTCATTTTCACTTTTACAGATTTTCACAGAATCTCGGTCGTACGTTTAAAAACCGTCTGAGAGTTGAACCTGATCTGAAACACGCTGACGTTTGACGTGAAAAAATAAAATAAAAATAATAAAACATGTCGCATCAACTCAGATCTGTTCTTCTATTTTTACAGTTTTTGGAGCACGACTTTGGTTTTGTGAATGAGCCAGAACTCTGACCCTAGTCCTGGTTTAGTCCTGGTTTAGTCCTGGTTTAGTCCTGGTTTAGTCCTGGTTTAGTCCTGGTTTAGTCCTGGTTTAGTCTTGGTTTAGTCCTTGTTTTTTAGTCCTGGTTTAGTCTTGTCCTGTTTAGTCCTGGTTTAGTCCTGGTTTAGTCCTGGTTTCCTGGTTTTAGTCCTGGTTTAGTCTGGTTTAGTCTGTTTAGTCCTGGTTTAGTCCTGGTTTAGTCCTTGGTTTAGTCCTGGTCCTGTTAGTCCTGGTTTTAGTCCTGGTTTAGTCTTGGTTTAGTCCTGGTTTAGTCCTGGTTTAGTCCTTGGTTTAGTCCTGGTTTAGTCCTGGTTTAGTCCTGGTTTAGTCCTTGGTTTAGTCCTGGTTTAGTCCTGGTTTAGTCCCTGGTTTAGTCCTTGGTTTAGTCCTGGTTTAGTCCTGGTTTAGTCCTGGTTTAGTCCTGGTTTAGTCCTGGTTTAGTCCTGGTTTAGTCCTGGTTTAGTCCTGGTTTAGTCCTGGTTTAGTCCTGGTTAGTCCTGGTTTAGTCCTGGTTTAGTCCCTGGTTTAGTCCTGGTTTAGTCCTGGTTTAGTCCTGGTTTAGTCCCTGGTTTAGTCCTGGTTTAGTCCCTGGTTTAGTCCTGGTTTAGTCCTGGTTTAGTCCTGGTTTAGTCCTGGTTTAGTCCTGGTTTAGTCCTGGTTTAGTCCTGTTTAGTCCTTAGTCCTGGTTTAGTCCCTCCTGGTTAGTCCTGGTTCAGTCCTGGTTTAGTCCTGGTTTAGTCCTGGTTAGTAGTCCTGGTTTAGTCCTGGTTTAGTCCTGGTTAGTCCTGGTTTAGTCCTGGTTTAAGTCCTGGTTTAGTCAGTCCTGGTAGTCCTTTTTTTTCCCTTTTTTTTTTCCTTTTCCCAAACACATAAAGTATTTTGTTTTTTTTAATCAAACTTTTCGTCTGTGTTTCTGTTTTTGCTGTGTTTTTCTGTGTTTAGTCGTGTCTGTTTAGGTTTCTGTTTTCTGTTTTTGCTGTGTTGTGTGTTTCTGTGTCTGTGTTTCTGTTTTGTTGTCTTTGTCTGTGTTTCTGTTTTGCTGTGTTTTCTGTGTTTCTGTGTTTTCTGTGTTTCTTTCTGTGTTTTGTCTGTGTTTTCGTCTGTGTTTCTGTGTGCTGTGTTTTCGTGTCTGTGTTTCTGTTTTCTGCTGTGTTTTTCGTGTGTGTTTGTCTGTGTTTCTGTTTTTCGTCTGTGTTTGTCTGTGTTTTCGTTGTGTTTCTGTTTTGCTGTGTTTTCGTCTGTTGTTTCTGTGTTTGCTGTGTTTGCTGCTGTGTGTTTCTGTTTTGCTGTGTTTTCGTGTGTGTTTCTGTGTTGCTGTGTTTTCGTCTGTGTTTCTGTGTTGCTGTGTTTTCGTGTGTGTTTCTGTTTTGCTGTGTTTTCGTCTGTGTTTCTGTTTTGCTGTGTTTTCGTCTGTGTTTCTGTTTTGCTGTGTTTTCGTGTGTGTTTCTGTGTTTTGTGTCTTGTGTTTTGTGTGTTTTTCTGTTGCTGTGTTTCGTCTGTGTTTCTGCTGTGTTTTCCTGTCTGTGTTTGTCGTCTGTGTGTTTCTGTTTTGTCTCTGTGTTTTCTGTGTTTTCTGTGTTTCTGTGTTTTCTGTTTTGCTGTGTTTTCGTGTGTGTTTCTGTGTTGCTGTGTTTTCGTCTTTGTTTCTGTGTTTCTGTGTTGCTGTGTTTGTGTGTGTTTCTGTTTTGCTGTGTTTTCGTCTGTGTTTCTGTTTTGCTGTGTTTTCGTCTGTGTTTCTGTGTTGCTGTGTTTTCGTGTGTGTTTCTGTTTTGCTGTGTTTTCGTCTGTGTTTCTGTTTTGCTGTGTTTTCGTGCTGTGTTTCTGTTTTGCTGTGTTTTCGTCTGTGTTTCTGTTTTGCTGTGTTTTCGTGTGTGTTTCTGTGTTGCTGTGTTTTGTTTGCTGTGTTTTCGTCTGTGTTTCTGTGTTGCTGTGTTTTCGTCTGTGTTTCTGTTTTGCTGTGTTTTCGTCTGTGTTTCTGTGTTTTGTTGCTGTGTTTTCGTCTGTGTTTCTGTCTTTGCTGTGTTTTCGGCTGTGTTTCTGTTTTGCTGTGTTTTCGTCTGTGTTTCTGTTTTGCTGTGTTTTCGTCTGTGTTTCTGTGTTGCTGTGTTTTCGTCTGTGTTTCTGTTTTGCTGGGTCAGAGCGTCGGGTTTTATCAGCGACACTCTGAGGTGCGTCGTGTTCTTTTGTTCAGTCTGATGTGGGTCACAGGTCGTCCACACTCAACACAAACACTTTTATCTTTTATTTGAACAGTGATGACGACTCGACTTTCTCCACGCTTTGATTAAGACAAAAGTTTAGACGATTTAAGTCGACGATGTGGGAAAAAAAAAAAAAAAAAAGAGTCCTAGTCCTGGTAGTCCTGGTCTGTTCAGTCCTGGAGTCCTTTTAGAAGACAAAATTTAGACGATTTAAGTCGACGATGTGGGAAAAAAAAAAAAAAAAAGAGTCCTGGTCTAGTCCTGGTTTAGACCTGGTCAGTCCTGTTCAGTCCTGGTTCCTGGTTAGTCCTGGTTAGTCCTGGTCTAGTCCTGGTTCAGTCCTGGTCTAGTCCTGGTTTAGTCCTGGTCTAGTCTGGTTTAGTCCTGATCTAGTCCTGGTTCAGTCTGGTCTAGTCTAGTCTGGTCTAGTCCTGGTCTAGTCTGGTCTAGTCTGGTCTAGTCCCTGGTTTAGTCCTGGTCTCAGTCCTGGTTCAGTCCTGGTCTAGTCCTGGTCTAGTCCTGGTTTAGTCCTGGTCTGTCCTGATCTAGTCCTTTAGTCCTGTCCTGGTCTAGTCCTGGTTCAGTCCTGGTCATCTAGTCCTGGTTGGTCCTGGTCTAGTCCTGGTTCAGTCCTGGTCTAGTCCTGGTCCTGGTTAGTCCTGGTCTAATGGTTTAGTCCTGGTCTAGTCCTGGTTCAGTCCTGGTCTAGTCCTGGTTTAGTCCTGGTCTAGTCCTGGTTCAGTCCTGGTCTAGTCCTGGTTCAGTCCTGGTCTAGTCCTGGTTCAGTCCTGGTCTAGTCCTGGTTCAGTCCTGGTCTAGTCCTGGTTCAGTCCTGGTCTAGTCCTGGTTTAGTCCTGGTCTAGTCCTGGTTCAGTCCTGGTCTAGTCCTGGTTCAATCTGTCTAGTCCTGGTCTAGTCCTGGTCTAGTCCTGGTCTAATCCTGGTCTAGTCTGTTAATCCTGTTTCAGTCCTGGTTCAGTCTGGTTCAGTCCTGGTCTAGTCCTGGTTTAGTCCTGGTCTGGTCCTGATCTAGTCCTGCTTTAGTCCTCGTTTAGTCCTGGTCTAGTCCTGGTTCAGTCCTGGTCTAATCCTGGTTCAGTCCTGGTTCAGTCCTGGTCTAGTCCTGGTCTGGTCCTGGTCTAGTCCAGGTTCAGTCCTGGTCTAGTCCTTGTTCAGTCTGGTCTGGTCTAGTCCTAGTTCAGTTGGTCTAGTCCTGGTCTAGTCCTGGTTAGTCCTGGTTTAGTCCTGTTCCTGGTTCAGTCCTGGTCTATCCTGGTTCAGTCCTGGTCTAGTCCTGGTTCAGTCCTGGTCTAGTCCTTGTTCAGTCCTGGTCTAGTCCTGGTTCCTGGTCTAGTCCTGGTTCAGTCCTGGTTTAGTCCTGGTTCAGTCCTGGTCTAGTCCAGTCTGGTCTAGTCCTGGTTCAGTCCTGGTCTAGTCCTGGTTCAGTCCTGGTCTAGTCCTTTTATCTTTTATTTGAACAGTGATGACGACTCGACTTTCTCCACGCTTTGATTAAGACACAAATTTAGACGATTTAAGTCGACGATGTGGGAAAAAAAAAAAAAAAAAAAAAGAGTCTAAAATACAATATGAAAAATAATTTGTTCCAATTAGATTTTGAATTTTAAATCCCGCTGAATTTCTCATTTTTAAACGTTTGAATTATTTTTATTCTGAATGTGAGTTAACAAAATTATATGTGAACATTATTAAAGTGTGAAAAAGTGTTTAAATCACTTTTTTAAATATTCAGCTCAAATATTTAAAAGCCTCAAATTCAAGAGTCAAAATGTAGAGTTTAAAATTCACATTTCTTAGGTTGTTGCTGTGAAAAGTCTGCTCTGTTCTCTGAGGTTTAGTCCTGGTTTAGTCCTGGTTTAGTCCTGGTTTAGTCCTGGTTTAGACCTGTTTCAGACCTTTTCTAGTCCTGGTTTCGTTCCGGTTTAGACCTGTTTCAGACCTGGTCTAGTCCTGGTTTCGTTCCGGTTTAGACCTGGTTTAGTCCTGGTTTAGACCTGTTTCAGACCTTTTCTAGTCCTGGTTTTGTTCCGGTTTAGACCTGGTTTAGTTCTGGTTTAGACCTATTGTTTACACCAAGATTAGACTTGGTTCAGACTTGGTTTTAGATCTAAAATAGTCCTGTTATAGAACTTGTTCAGACCTAGAAGAGTCCTTTTATAGACCTTATATTAGTCGTGTTATAGACCTGGTTTTAGACTTAAATTAGTCCTCTTATAGACCTGGTTTAGACCTGGTTTAGACCTAGAAGAGTCCTGTTATAGACCTTAAATTAGTCCTCTTATAGACCTGGTTTAGACCTGGTTTAGACCTAGAAGAGTCCTGTTATAGACCTGGTTTAAACCTAAATTAGTCTTGTTATAGACCAAGTTTAGACCAATTTTTTGCACTAAGATTAAATCTGGTTCAGATCTGATTTAGACCTGAATTAGCCCTGTTAGAGACCTGGTTTAGACCTAAATTAGTCCTCTTATAGACCTGGTTTAGACCTGGTTTAGACCTAGAAGAGTCCCATTATAGACGTGGTTTAAACCTAAATTAGTCTTGTTATAGACCTAGTTTAGACCAATTTTTTGCACTAAGATTAAATCTGGTTCAGACCTGATTTAGACCTGAATTAGCCCTGTTAGAGACCTGGTTTAGACCTAAATTAGTCCTCTTATAGACCTGGTTTAGACCTGGTTTAGACCTATTGTTTACACCAAGATTAGAGCTGGTTCAGACATGGTTTAGACCTAAATTAATCCTGTTATAGATCTAGTTTAGATCTATTTTTTGTACTAATATTAGACTTGGTTCAGACCTGATTTAGACCTATATTAGTCCTGTTTTAGACCTGGTTTAGACCTAGAAGAGTCCCGTTATAGACCTGGTTTAAACCTGAATTAGTCCTGTTAGAGACCTAGTTTAGACTTTTTTTTTTTTTTACCTATTTTTGTTTTTTTACACCAAGATTAGACCTAGTTTAGATCTAAATTAGATCTCTTATAGACCTGGTTTAGATCTAAATTAGTTTTGTTATAGACCTGGTTTAGTTCTGGTGGTACTCGTGGTAAAATTTTGAACCTCTGTTGTGTTCTCTGTTTTGTAAATTTGTTTTTTGCTGCATAACTCAGAGGTTTAGTCCTGATTTAGTCCTTGTTTAGTCCTGGTTTAACTTTGTTTAATCATCCTGGTTTAGTCCTGGTTCAGTCCTGGTTCAGTCCCAGTTTAGCTCTGTTTAATAGTCCTGGTTTAGTCCTGGTTTAGTCCTGGTTTAGTCCTGGTTTAGTTCTGGTTTAGTCCTGGTTTAGTCCTGGTTTAGTCCTGGTTTAGTTCTGGTTTAGTCCTGGTTTGTGTGGATTATCCGTTCACTTTCTGCTCCGTTCACATCAGGTTTGAGGAGAAAATTCCATCGTGTTTTTCCTTCTCGCGTCTCTTTTCTGGTGCATAACTCGGAGCATTACTGAAGCTTTAAGAGCGTTTCCATAAACCCGGTGACAGGGGCGCACCTGCCGGCGGGAGGTCACATGACCCGAATGCAGCAGGTCGCCACGGTAACAGTGTCTCTGCAGGGGGGACGAGGCTGTTTTTGTCACGACCTGACGACGAAAACAAGATCATCAAAATAAACCTACAAACGTCAGAAAGAACTTTGAGATAAGATTAGAACTTCACAAGATTTTTATTATTATTATTTTTTTTATTACATTATTTTAGTGATGTGATTTTTGTGAGAAAATAAAGTGATTTTATTTAATGCTGTTGTCAAATTTAAATGAATTCTTGGTGCAATAAAGAGACTAAAAAGGAGGCATGGTGGAAGTTCTAAAACTATTGTGTAGTGATGTCGAGATGAAGCCCCATGAAGCTCTGAAGCCAGTGCTGTCAAGCAATTTAAATTAAATAATTAATTATGATCTGTAATTAATTCATCTAATTAATCTCTTTTTAATCTCACGTATAAATTGCTGAGAAAAGCTTCAACTTGAGGTATTTTCACTCACAAACCGAGGCAAGTGTATTTATAAAGCACAGTTTGTACACAAGTAACACATGCATCACCAGTTTTGGACATCGGGTCAGGGAAGTTTTTCCCAGTTTACATTGAGCAATTTTCTGTAAAAGTGAGCATCAAACCTCCATGTTTGTTTTCCCAGTGGGACGTGTCTATTGTCAAAGTCGATCTTTTCAAGTCTTTTGAACCATTTCACTTTTGTTTCTGGTTCTGATATTGTCCTATTTTAGTTTTGGGATTCATTGTAATTGTGCGGTTGTTGGATCCTAACAGCGGAAAACAGCTCAAGAAATGAGCTTTGGAAGTTTGTGAACTTCATAAATGCAAAATCGAATCAGACGTGTGAATCTATGTGAAACCTCTGTTCAAACTGTTTCTCTTCCCAACAGAATTGATAAATAGTGAAAGGTGAAGGTGATGGGCAGGATTGATCCACAGGAAGAACCAAAAAGGAAACATCAGACTGACTAAATCAGGGGTGGGCAAACTACGGCCCGTGGGCCATATGTGGCCCTTTAAACCTTTTAATCCGGCTCGCCGAATTTAAATAAATTATAATAATAAACCTTAGTTTTATTTTTCCTGCATTACCGGTGTTTCCCAGTAGATGGCGCACTATATATACATTGAGGTGCGCAATGCTTTATGGGAAAGTGACAGGAGTCATTTTCGAGCGGTGTATTTGGACCATGAGTGAGGTAGAAGTGTTCAAGACATAAGGCTGCACTGTTTGCAGTTTGAGTGGGTTTTAAGCAAAGTCAAAGTTTTACAAACCTTGTGTAACAATTTGTAACACATGGAATGTCTTAGGTCTGGTTGTGCTGTACTGTCAGTGTTTACACGCGTGTCCTCGTGGCTTGGGCTCTGCTTCTCAACAAGATCTAAGGCTACGTTCAGACTGCAGGGCTTAACGCTCAATTCCGATTTTTTTTGTGAAATCCGATGTTTTTTCGAGGTCGTTCACATTTCCAGTTAAATGTGACTTGTATGTGACTCCAGTGTGAACATTAAATGGCACAAAAATGTCCTGCATGTGACACTGGAGACACGACGACGTCAACCGCAGCGAGCGTCTCTGTGTTTACAGAAGTTGTCCAAACATGGACGCAGCATCGAGCACCTGGAGATTTTAAAGTTCCTCTCGTACCGGAGCCACAACATGAACAACTTACTTGTTTTAAGGAGGAGATTGAGAAGGAGAAGGACGAGGTTTTTGGTCGTGGTGTTTTGTGGTTCAGTCCATTGAAAGGAACGTGTGGATGTGGAGACGGAGCCAAGAGTGGTGAGTGGAGATGTGCTTCACTTCAGTGACATGGAGTTCATTAATAATTTTCGCCGACTTCAGCGCAGAATAGTGACGTGTAACGTGTAGGTGGATGAATGTGACCTGACCGTTCAGACTGAAGTCACATGTCAAAAGATCAGATATGTATCGGTTTCAGGAGCACATTTCGAAGTGTCCTGGGTCACATTTGAAAAAATCGGATCTGTGTGGTTCAGACGGTCATTTAAAGATCGGATACAGGAACATAGGGGCCAAAAAATCGGATTTGGGTCACTTCAGGTGCAGTCTGAACGCAGCCAACGTGCTCATTCACGCTCGCTTGTGGTGTGCAGTGGAGCAGACCTCATTCACTTTTCGTGTATTCTGAAACTTGCGCGTCCAAGAGTCGCAGCGCGTAGTGCAGAATACGTCCTACATGAGCATAAATACGAGTGCAATGGAGCCGGGCTCTGAACTCGTCATGTTCATGTTCATGTTCAGTCAAATTTTAGAACCCAGTGTGGCCCCCGAGCCAAAAAGTTTGCCCACCCCTGGCCTAAATCATCCCGAGTTTGTAGTGAACATTTTGTATGTGGAACGCCAACAAAACAAAATCCCGATCCCTCACTCAACCTCGGTTATGAATTTAAAAAGTCAACGCCAAAGTGAAAGACTCCAACTGTTCACCAAGAAACACCTTCCACTGCAAAGAGACCAAGACGTGATGTTGCTGTAAAACCACAAGAACAAGAAAGTGCAGCTCAGTCTGTTTGTCTTCTGCTCCTCTACATTAACAAACGGGGTTTTGTTTTGTTGTTGTTGTGATTATAACAGAATGATTTACGAGTGTCTTACCTGGAGTTTCTGTGTGTGCAGGTTCCCACTAAGAAGCTGAAGAAGTTTGAGAAGGAATATCAGAGTCTGAGGGAAAACCAGCTGCAGCAGGAGGATCCCATCCACAGATACCAGGTCCAGGTTCTTTTTTTTTTACATATATACACACAAACAAATCATTTTAAACACACGTAAGCACAAACAGATGAACAATGTACATGAGATGACAAAATATAGAGGTAAATAATCGCTTCAAATAAAAAAAAAACAATCATGAAATGAAATGAAACGATGACACTTTCTTCAGAACGAACAAGAATTCACAAACATGACTCGACTAAACCAGGACTAAAACAGGACTAAAACAGGACTAAAACCAGGACTAAAACTGGACTAAACCAGGACTAAAACTGGACTAAAACTGGACTAAACCTGGACTAAACCAGGACTAAAACAGGACTAAACCAGGACTAAAACAGGACTAAAACAGGACTAAACCATTACTAAAACAGGACTAAAACCTGCACCTAAACCAGGACTAAACCAGGACTGAACGAGGACTAAACCAAGACTAAACCAAAACTAAAACAGGACTAAAACTGGACTAAACCTGGACTAAACCTGGACTAAACCTGGACTAAACCAGGACTAAACCAGGACTAAACCAGGACTAAAAGGACTAAAACAGGACTAAACCTGGACTAAACCTGGACTAAACCAGGACTAAACCAGGACTAAAACAGGACTAAAACAGGACTAAAACTGGACTAAAACTGGACTAAACCTGGACTAAACCAGGACTAAAACCTGCACCTAAACCAGGACTAAACCAGGACTGAACGAGGACTAAACCAAGACTAAACCAAAACTAAAACAGGACTAAAACAGGACTAAACCAGGACTAAACCAGGACTAAAACAGGATTAAAACAGGATTAAAACAGGACTAAACCAGGACTAAAACAAGGACTAAACCTGGACTGAACCAGGACTGAACCAGGACTATTAACATTAAGATTTTAATGATATAATAATTCATTTTTCACTTTTCGTTACAACACTGTGAGAAGAAACGTCACAATTTTACCGTTCTAAAAAAAAAGAAAGAAACTATTTAAAGCCGCACAATCAGACCTGTCCCCTCCTCATTTAGAAGATTATTTTTGTCCGTGAGTATTTTTATCCTCGTAATCGGAGTTATTTTTAAAGGTGTTTGAAAGTGGGACGTCTCCCTGATGAAATGTAAAAAAAAACCAAAAAACTGTCGTCTCTTGAACTTCTCGTGTGTTACTTTTGCCTCGTGCTGCGGTGTTTTTAAGGAGGCGTGAGGAGGATAAAGAGTGAAAATAGAAGGTTTAGTTTTTGTAATTAACCTGATTGTGTACAGAAAATATAAAACTAACCACCAGGGGTCAGTAGAGGAACACGTGACGAGACCAAGCAGCTGATGAACCGTAATGTTTGGAGTTACACTTTGGTTTGGTTGTAAATTTCTAAATGTATTTGTGTGGAGATGTTTCGCCATTTCGTTTCGAGGCAGGAGGTTACATCATTTCAGAAAAAAATAAAGCAAAACAAAAAACACACACACACACACACACACTCATGACCGAACGAAGAAAAACAAAGACACAAAAATAGTCAACAAGAAAATCAAAAACAATAGAGTTTTTTCACAACAGCTGGAAGTGTCGTGATGTAAACATCTGTAACAAATACAATAATAAAAAATGACACAGAGAACTGGATTTAACCTTTACACCGTGAAATCAGTGTTGTACAAGTTCACACTTTCAGTTCATTTTATTTTTATGTATGTAAATAAATATATATGTGTGTGTGTGTGGAAATGATCGTCTTTCCCACACCACGTGAACGCACCTTTAGTTATAACATAAAATTTTACGAGACCAGTTCGACAAAATAATATTTACCGATAAAGAAATACAATTAATATTTTGCAGAATTGAGCATTTTGTCCCTTCACAATATTTTATGTTTGTTATGATCTAAAACAGGACTGAACCAGGACTGAACCAGGACTGAACCAGGATTAAACCAGGACTAAACGAGGACTAAACAAGGACTAAACAAGGACTGAACAAGGACTAAACCAGGACTAAACCAGGACTGAACCAGGATTAAACCAGGACTGAACCAGGACTAAACGAGGATTAAACAAGGACTAAACAAGGACTGAACAAGGACTAAACCAGGACTGAACCAGGACTAAACCAGGACTAAACCAGGATTAAACCAGGACTAAACCAGGACTAAACCAGGACTAAACCAGGACTAAACAAGGACTGAACAAGGACTAAACCAGGACTGAACCAGGATTAAACCAGGATTAAACCAGGACTGAACAAGGACTAAACCAGGACTGAACCAGGATTAAAACCAGGATTAAACCAGGACTAAACCAGGACTAAACCAGGACTAAACAAGGACTGAACAAGGACTAAACCAGGACTGAACCAGGATTAAACCAGGACTGAACCAGGATTAAACCAGGACTAAAACAGGACTGAACCAGGACTAAACCAGGACTGAACCAGGATTAAACCAGGACTAAATGAGGACTAAACAATAACTAAACAAGGACTGAACAAGGACTAAACCAGGACTAAAACAGGACTGAACCAGGACTAAACCAGGACTAAAACAGGACTGAACCAGGACTAAACCAGGACTGAACCAGGATTAAACCAGGACTAAATGAGGACTAAACAGGACTGAACAAGGACTAAACAGGACTAAACCAGGACTAAACCAGGACTAAACCAGATCTGAACTAAAAACCAGGACTAAACCAGGTCTAAACGAGGACTGGACCAGGACTAAACCAGGATTAAACCAGGACTAAACCAGGACTGAACAAGGACTAAACCAGGATTAAACCAGGACTAAACGAGGACTAAACGAGGACTGAACAAGGACTAAACCAGGACTAAAACAGGACTGAACCAGGACTAAACCAGAATTAAACCAGGACTAAACAAGGACTAAACGAGGACTGAACAAGGACTGAACAAGGACTAAACCAGGACTAAAACAGGACTGAACCAGGACTAAACCAGGACTGAAACCAGGACTAAACCAGGACTAAACCAGGACTAAACGAGGACTAAACGAGGACTGAACAAGGACTAAACCAGGACTAAAACAGGACTAAAACAGGACTAAACGAGAACTAAACGAGGACTAAACCAGGACTAAACCAGGACTAAATCAGGACTGAACCTGGCCTAAACTAGGTCTAAACCAGAATTAAACCAGAACCAAACCAGGACTAAACATGGACTAAAACAGAACTGAATGAGGACTAAAACAGGTCTAAACCAGGTCTAAACTAGGACTAAACCAGGACTTTCCCACACCACGTGAAAACACCATTCACTTTTGCCAGTCTGACCAGCTCGTCTAAACAACATTTAAAGTTATTATAAAGAAATACAATTCATATTTAGCAAAACTGAGTTAAGCGTTTTGTCTCGGCCCTTCACAATATTTTCTGTTGGTCACGTGGCCCCTGATCGATCTAAATGAAGCGTGTCGCTGCTCGGAGACTCGGAGGAGGAGGAGTCTGCTGAAATTCCCGAGTTCAGGAAGTGTGGGACAGAGGCCGGAAACTCATGTCCAGGTCATGGGTTAGTCTCTTGTGAGCGTTAGTCTTCCCTCTGAGTGGAAGTATTGTTTTTGTCCTCGCGCCGCAGCGGTAAGACAAACACAAACACAAACACAAACACAAACACTGACTCACTTCGACGCTTTTTCATCAATTTTTGGACTGTCGATAAAAAAAATAGTTCAGGTTTTTTGTTTAGTTCGTTTTAAATTAGATTTTCAGTGTAAAAGTTAAAATTTACAGGTCAAAATGTGTTAAGAAAATTGTCTGTTTACCAGGGACTGAACCAGGACTAAACCAGGACTGAACCAGGACTAAAACAGGACTGAACCAGGACTAAAACAGGACTGAACCAGGACTAAAACAGGACCAAACCAGGACTAAACTAGGATTAATCTAGCACTAAACCAGGACTGAACTAGGTCTAAACCAGTACTAAACCAGAACGAATCTAGGACTAAACCAGGACTAAACCAGGACTAAACCAGGACTAAGCCAGGACTAAACCAGGACTAAACCAGGACCTGAACCAGGACTAAAACCAGGACCTGAACCAGGACTGAACCGAGACTAAACCAGGACTAAACCAGGACTAAAACCAGGACTAAAACCAGGAATAAACCAGGACTAAACCAGGACTGAACCAGGACTAAAACAGGACCAAACCAGGACTAAACTAGGATTAATCTAGCACTAAACCAGGACTGAACTAGGTCTAAACCAGTACTAAACCAGAACGAATCTAGGACTAAACCAGGACTAAACCAGGACTAAGCCAGGACTAAGCCAGGACTAAGCCAGGACTAAACCAGGACCTGAACCAGGACTGAACCGAGACTAAACAAGGACTAAACCAGGACTAAACCAGGACCTGAACCAGGACTGAACCGAGACTAAACCAGGACTAAACCAGGACTAAACCAGGACTAAAACCAGGAATAAACCAGGACTAAACCAGGACTAAACCAGGACTGAACCAGGACTAACCTAGGACTAACCTAGCACTAAACCAGGACTAAACTAGGACTAAACCAGGTCTAAATCAGGTCTAAACCAGGACTAAACCAGGACTTGACTAATCTAATTCCTGTAACAGGAAACAGATTCATAAACTTGTCAAACTTGTTGTTTGGGTAAAATCCAGAAAATCTGCTTCAAAACGACCAAAACACAAAGAAAGTGTGACTGTAGTGACTCACGTTATTGCCGATCGCAGGAAAATTCTCCTTAATTCCGCTACTCGTTTCACAATTTTATTACTATTATCCAACAAAAACCGAGTGTCCCAGTTTTTTTATTTTGAAAATCTGGTCACACTAAATATTACAGAATATTGTTAGTTTTGTCAAAGTGACACATACATGATCACGATGTTCATGATCCTGTTTAGAAGTTTTATTTTCAACAATTCAATTCAATTCAAGTTTATTTATATGTAGAATGACCAGATTTTCAAAATAAAAAACTGGGACGTTCATTTTTTTGGTGGTTGTTAATGATAAAATTGTGAAACGAGCGCGGAATTAAGGAAAACTGTTCCGCAATCGGCACTAATGTGAGTCAGTACAGTCACATTTTTTTTTGCGTTTTTGTCGTTTTTAAGCAGATTTTCTGGATTTTACCCAAACAAATAACAGTTTTTGTCGCTCTTTATTGTTGGCAGGGATCAAAATGGTCAAAAATAGAGAAATTTCTTGTATAAAACTGGGACAAATCTGTGGTTTTGTATAAATCTGCTGGGACAGAGGACACAGGCTCAAAACTGGAACTGTCCCGGTCACACGACGGTTTACACGAGCGCACCTCCGAGCAAGTCCCAACAGAGAGTCCTGGTTTAGTCCTGGTTTAGTCCTGGTTTAGTCCTGGTTTAGTCCTGGTTCAGTCCTGGTTTAGTCCTGGTTCAGTCCTGGTTTAGTCCTGGTTTAGTCCTGGTTTAGTCCTGGTTTAGTCCTGGTTCAGTCCTGGTTTAGTCCTGGTTCAGTCCTGGTTTAGTCCTGGTTCAGTCCTGGTTCATTCCTGGTTTAGTCCTGCTTTAGTCCTGCTTTAATCCTGGTTTAGTCCTGGTTCAGTCCTGCTTTAATCTTGGTTTAGTCCTGGTTTAGTTCTGGTTCAGTCCTGGTTCAGTCCTGGTTTAGTCCTGGTTTAATCCTGGTTTAATCCTGGTTTAGTCCTGCTTTAGTCCTGGTTTAGTCCTGCTTTAGTCCTGGTTTAGTCCTGGTTCAGTCCTGGTTCATTCCTGCTTCCGTCCTGGTTTAGTCCTGCTTTAGTCCTGGTTTAGTCCTGCTTTAGTCCTGCTTTAATCCTGGTTTAGTCCTGCTTCAGTCCTGCTTTAGTCCTGCTTTAGTCCTGGTTCAGTCCTGGTTCAGTCAGTTTAGTCCTGCTTTAGTCCTGGTTTAGTCCTGCTTAGTCCTGCTTTAATCCTGGTTTAGTCCTGCTTTAGTCCTGCTTTAGTCCTGGTTTAATCCTGCTTTAGTCCTGGTTTAGTCCTGCTTTAGTCCTGCTTTAATCCTGGTTTAGTCCTGGTTTATCCTGTTTAGTCCTGGTTTAATCCTGGTTTAGTCCTGGTTTAGTCCTGCTTTAGTCCTGGTTTAGTCTTGGTTTAGTCCTGCTTTAATCCTGGTTTAGTCCTGCTTTAATCCTGGTTTAGTCCTGGTTTAGTCCTGCTTTAGTCCTGGTTTAGTCTTGCTTTAGTCCTGCTTTAATCCTGGTTTAGTCCTGCTTTAGTCCTGCTTTAGTCCTGCTTTAGTCCTGGCTCAGTCCTGCTTTAGTCCTGGTTTAGTCCTGGTTCAGTCCTGGTTTAGTCCTGGTTCAGTCCTGGTTTAGTCCTGGTTTAGTCCTGGTTTAGTCCTGGTTTAGTCCTGGTTTAGTCCTGGTTTAGTCCTGGTTTAGTCCTCAAAAACAGACGTGGAGTTGTGTTTTGTTTCATGTTTGAGTAAATCTTTATTTTTAATCTGTCTACACCTCCAAACCTCAAAACGCTCTGTTCCACCTTGTGATGTCATGAAGTGGTCGTTTTCAAGTTCATTTTTAACTTAAGTTCAGCAGAGATGCAAAATTCCAGGAGCTGAAATGATCCACATGATGTTTTTAAATGTTTTTAAGGAGGGAACAACATTAGAACTGGACTTGAAGCTGACGAGAGATAATTTCATGTAAATATGGACCATTTAAACTGTATTTAATGTTGATGGTGTTTGTTTTGTTTGTTTTGTTTGTTTGTTTTGTTTGTTTTGTTGTTTGTTTTAGAGGGAGAACAGACGTCTGCAGGAGGCCAGTATGAGACTGGAACAAGAGAACGACGACCTCGCCCACGAACTGGTCACCAGCAAGATCGCCCTGAGGAGCGACCTCGACCAGGTACACACACACACACACACACACAGATACACACACACACACAGATACACACACACACACACACACATATATACAACACACACATACACACACACACACACACACACACACACACACACACACACACACACACACACACATACACACACAGATACACACACACACACACATATATACAACACACACATACACACACACAGAGATACACACATACACACACACACACACACACACATATATACAACACACACATACACACAGCAAGATCGCCCTGAGGAGCGACCTCGACCAGGTACACACACACATATACAACACACACAACACACACATACACACAGAAACACACAACACACACACACACAGACACAACACACACACAGAAATACACAACACACACACACACAGACACAACACACACAGAGACACAACACACACACACACACACAGATACACACACTCACACAGACAAAGACACACACACAACACACAGAGACACACACACACACACACACACACACACACACATACACACACACACAGAGACACACACACACACACACACACACACACACACACACACACACACACACATACACACACACACACACGCATACACAACACACACACACACACAGATACACAACACACACACACACAGATACACAACACACACACAACACACATATATACAATACACACACACACAACACACACACACAGAGACATCGCTCTGAGGAGAGACCTGGACCAGGTACACACACACACACAACACACACACACACAACACACAACATACAACACACACAGCACACACACATATAACACACACACACAGACACACACATAATCTTGTTTTTTCCTTCTGAACATTTTAGTGTCTGTCCTTTGAGAGAAACACATTCTGTGCACTATATTTGTTATATTGTGTTGATGTTGTTGTGTGTCTGTGTGTTTGTGTGTTCATGTTGTTGTGTGTTTGTGCGTTGATGTTGTGTGTTTGTGCGTTGATGTTGTGTGTTTGTGCGTTGATGTTGTGTGTTTGTGTGTTCATGTTGTGTGTTTGTGTGTTCATGTTGTGTGTTTGTATGTTCATGTTGTTGTGTGTTTGTGCGTTGATGTTGTGTGTTTGTGCGTTGATGTTGTGTGTTTGTGCGTCGATGTTGTGTGTTTGTGTGTTCATGTGTGTGTCATGTTGTGTGTTGTGTTTGTGTGTTTGTGTGTTGTGTGTTGTTGTGTTTGTTGTGTGTTTGTTGTGTGTTGTGTGTTGTGTTTGTATGTTGTGTGTTTGTATGTTTGTATGTTCATGTTGTTGATGTTGTTGTGTGTTTGTGTGTTCATGTTGTGTGTTTGTGTGTTGATGTTGTGTGTTTGTGTGTTCATGTTGTGTGTTTGTGTGTTCATGTTGTGTGTTTGTATGTTTGTATGTTCATGTTGTTGATGTTGTTGTGTGTTTGTGTGTTCATGTTGTGTGTTTGTGCGTTGATGTTGTGTGTTTGTGCGTTGATGTTGTGTGTTTGTGTGTTGATGTTGTGTGTTTGTGCGTTGATGTTGTGTGTTTGTGCGTTGATGTTGTGTGTTTGTGTGTTGATGTTGTGTGTTTGTGTGTTGATGTTGTGTGTTTGTGCGTTGATGTTGTTGTGTGTTTGTTGTTGTTGTGTTGTTTGTGTTTGTGTGTGTCATGTTTGTGTGTTTGTGTGTTCATGTTGTGATGTTGTGTGTTGTGTGTTCATGTTGTGTGTTTGTGCGTTGATGTTGTGTGTTTGTGCGTTGATGTTGTGTGTTTGTGCGTTGATGTTGTTGTGTGTTTGTATGTTCATGTTGTTGATGATGTTGTGTGTTTGTGCGTTGATGTTGTGTGTTTGTATGTGTTGTTGTTGATGATGTTGTGTGTTGTTGTTCATGTTGTGTGTTGTGTGTTGTTGTGTTGATGTTGTGTGTTTGTGCGTTGATGTTGTGTGTTTGTGCGTTCGTTCAGGCAGAGGATAAGGCTGATGTGTTGAACAAAGAGCTGCTGAGCACAAAACAGAGGCTGGTGGAGACGGAGGAAGAGAAAAGACGACATGAAGAAGAAACGGCTCAGGTCAGAAAAAAACACACAGACTTTATGACAGAAAAACTCACTGATTCTCTTCTGTCTGATTCTGTATTTTTACTAAACACCAAACGCCGCACTAATATTTAAAGGTTGTATAGAGGATTTTCCAAGGAACGAGAAATCCAGCGACTGTTTGTCCTTTTTCAAATGTTGCGCATGTGTGAAACCACCTCCCCTCCCCTACAGCTCCTACGTAGAAACACCTCCTCCCTCCTCCTCCTTACGCCACAAACAGGTTTGTTTACAGCCGCTGCACATGACTTGTAAACAACTAACTACAGTGTTGGTTAGGCAAGGCGGAGAAGTGAGGAGCGGGGGAGGGGGGGCGCGGAGATTTCGTGCGCAGAAAAGAAGTGATGAGCAGGAAGAAGAACGAAACGGGGAGCGGGGAGAGGAGCAGAGAAGGTGCGCGGAGATTCAGTGCGAATGAAACTACTACTACAACACGCAGCAGCAAGCGGACTCTTTCTTTGCATTGAAAATTACGTTTTCAGACATAGGATATCACATTCGTGTCCTGAAAAACGTTTGTCTAACTCTTGGAAATAAAGTAAGTTTTCATAATAAGCAGAAGTTTCCTGTCCAGTGCGTCAGTCTTTAGTCCAGGAGTGTCAAACTCATTTTGGTCCAGGGGCCGTATCCAACCGACTTTGATCCCAAAGGGGCCGGATCAGAAAACTCATGTCATATAAACCCCCAAAATAACAATAAGTTCAAATATTTGTGCAGAGAAACACAAATCTATTACAGAATTTTTTTTTAAATGATGAACTCTTTCTTTTACAAAATAATGTTATGAACAACCTGAAACTTTAAGAAAAATACAATTTCAACACAATGTTTTAACATGAACTTGTTTAAAATTAACTTGTAGAAATAGGAATAATTAAAATTTTTGTTGTAAAATTCTGCACTCGGCTCCACTTTTCTCATGTTGGACATTTTTCTGATGAGGGTGTCACGGTCAACAGTCAAAACGATCGTCCTTTAAGAGCGTTTGGAAAGAGACAAGTCTTCATTTGTGCTGCTCTGGTGGGAGGGGCCACGTACAGAGACGCTGGAGACGCTGCTGTGATAAACACCACAGAAAATTAACAACATTTTAATAGAAAAGGCCAGATTAAAGGTCTTGGAGGGCCAGACGTTTGACACCTGAGCTTTAGACCCTTCGTCTGCTTCAGTCGCACCATCGCTGGAATGAATCTCCAAGAATCACCTTAGTTTGGCTTCGCTGCTTTTCCCCTTGTCTTCTTCTTTCATCGACCTCAAAAACGGACTTTCTTTTGCGGCGAACTGCTCCTGGATTCTTGTCGCCATTGCAACAAACTTTGTGCGAACTGCGAGGAAGATATAGGTCAAAAAAAGCCGCTAAGAACTGTTGCGTTGGTGGAGTAAACAGCGTCTGTGCGTCTTGCGTCTGTGGACTGTGTGACAGTCGTACGTAAACCACGTACCGGCGGCGCAGGCAAGTCAGTTACACTAGAAACGTAGGGAGTTTGATTGACAGCCTGTCAGCTCACAGATAACGAGGCAGTGTCGTTATCTATTGGCAAATGTTTAGCCCCACCACGTCCAGAGTTGATGAATTTTTATTCTCTTTTTTTTGGTCATAATTACAAGGCGACTGCATCTATAATCTATCACTGACAATTTGAAACAAAAAAAATCCTCCATACAACCTTTAAATTCTGTTACTCGTGACAATGTCCACGTGTACATGATGTTTTTTTAAATTCCGAATAAATTGTTCTTTATTAAAATATATTAATAATTATTCCGAATCGAGGTTGGTGCCGATGCTGTAGCTTTGGCAGGAATGTTCCGCAGTATGACATTAAACTTATTTACCTCCGTGGAGACCGAC
The DNA here is from genome assembly GCF_026225935.1 of Boleophthalmus pectinirostris. Taxonomy (NCBI): domain Eukaryota; kingdom Metazoa; phylum Chordata; class Actinopteri; order Gobiiformes; family Gobiidae; genus Boleophthalmus; species Boleophthalmus pectinirostris. The sequence goes on from NW_026571473.1 coordinate 38,888,820, forward strand.
AGGCGACAACACGCGGCCCAAGTTACGGGTCAGATCCGTGGAAAGTGTGCTTTTTATTGTGTGTTTTCCCAAAATAAAAACGCCCATAAGTTGAAGAAATGCAAGTTTAAGTTTAATGCCGTATTGTGGAACATTCCAGGGAAAGCAGGAAGTGTGTCTATGTCCAGAAAAGTTACACAGTGTTTTTTGCGTTGCCTGAAATGTTCCTTAGTGTGGCATTTAAGTTTTAGTGCCTCTTACTGTGAGCGGGTCGCCTCTCCACAGATCTGACCTGAACCAGGACTAAACCAGGACTAAACCAGGACTAAACCAGGACTAGACCAGGACTAGACCAGGACTAAACCAGGACTAAACCAGGACTAAACCAGGACTAGACCAGGACTAAACCAGGACTAGACCAGGACTAGACCAGGACTAGACCAGGACTAAACCAGGACTGAACTAGGACTAAACCAGGACTGAACTAGGACTGGACCAGGACTAAACCAGGACTGAACTAGGACTAAACCAGGACTAAACCAGGACTGAACTAGGACTAAACCAGGACTGAACCAGGACTGAACCAGGACTGAACCAGGACTGAACCAGGACTGGACCAGGACTAAACCAGGACTGAACTAGGACTAAACCAGGACTAAACCAGGACTGAACCAGGACTGAACCAGGACTGGACCAGGACTAAACCAGGACTAACCCAGGACTAAAACAGGACTGAACCAGGACTAAACTAGGACTAACATAGGATTAATTTAGGACTAAACCAAGACTAAACCAGGTCTAAACCAGGACTAGCCTAGGACTAACTCAGGAATAAACTAAGACTAAACCAGGACTAAAACAGGACTAAACCAGGACCAACCTAGAACTAAACCAGGACTAAACCAGATCTAAACCAGGACTAACCTAAGACTAGACCACGTCTAAACCAGGACTAAAACAGGACTAAACAAGAACTGAACCGGGACTGAACCAGGACTGAACCAGAACTAAACCAGGACTGAACCAGGACTAAACCAGGACTAAATGAGGACTAAACCAGGACTAAACCAGGACTAAATGAGGACTAAACCAGGACTAAACCAGGACTAAACCAGGACTAAATGAGGACTAAACCAGGACTAAACCAGGACTAAATGAGGACTAAACCAGGACTAAACCAGGACTAAATGAGGACTAAACCAGGACTAAACCAGGTCTGGGATCAGACTGTAACTGAGACCAGGACCAGGCTCAGACTGGGACTGAGACCAAGACTGAAAACGGTTATTTTTTTCATTTTTCATTTAAACACAAAATCGAAAACTGAAAAAAAGAATCATTATCTGTTTTTGTTTTTTGTTTTGTTTTTTTTTGCATTTTGATTTTGGAGACAAATAATGAAGAAAATTGTTGTTTTTTTTTTCGTTTTCTTATTTTTGGTTTTATTTTGAAAAACGAATGAACGAACGACACATGGACTTAAACCAGCCACTTACTTTTTAAATCCTGAATAATCGAAAGTGTTTTTAAAGCAGAATTCTTCTTTATTTGGAATTAAAGCCTCGTGTGAACGTGGCAAGTGACGATAAATCCTCGAATCTCTCCCGATCTCATTTTTTGTTGTTGTTATTTATTTTTCTTGGGTTTCAGCTGAAGGAGGTGTTCAGACGGGAGCTGGAAAAGGCCGAGTGTGAGATCAAGAAAACCACCGCCATCATCGCCGAGTACAAACAGGTGCCGCAGTAAAACCAGAGACGGGAAAAGTGACGGCGGCAGGAAAAGTGAAACCGTCTGAAGTGAAGTTTGTGTTTTTTGTGTTTTTGTGTTTTTCAGATTTGCTCTCAGCTCAGCACGAGGCTGGAGAAGCATCAGGCCGCCACCAAAGAGGAGCTGGACATGGTCCGGGTCAGGCTCATTTATTTCATATTTTGATAGATTTTTTGGACTTTTTAAGGATCCGTTCAGACCAGAGCGGCGTCCGGAAGAAGGACTAAACCAGGACTAGACCAGGACTAAACCAGGACTAAACCAGGACTGGACCAGGACGAGACCAGGACTAAACCAGGACTAAACCAGGACTGACCAGGACTGAACCAGGACTAAGACCAGGACTAGACAGGACAGACCAGGACTAAACCAGGACTGAACCAGGACTAGACCAGGACTGAGACCAGGACTGAACCAGGACTAACCAGGACTAGACCAGGACTGAACCAGGACTAAACCAGGACGAGACCAGGACTAAACCAGGACTAGACCAGGACTAGACCAGGACCCAGGACTGAACCAGGACTGAACCAGGACTGAACCAGGACTAAACCAGGACTAGACCAGGACTAAACCAGGACTAAACCAGGACTGAACCAGGACTGACCAGGACTAAACCAGGACTAGACCAGGACGAGAACCAGGACTGAACCAGGACTGAACCAGGACTGAAACCAGGACTAAACCAGGAGTAGAACCAGGACTGAACCAGGACTGAACCAGGAGTGAACCAGGACTAAACCAGGACTAAACCAGGATGAGACCAGGACTAAACCAGGTCTAAACCAGGACTAAACCAGGACTGAACCAGGACTGAACCAGGACTAAACCAGGACTAAACCAGGACTAAACCAGGACTAAACCAGGACTGAACCAGGACCAGGAACCAGGACTAACCAGGACTAAACCAGGACTGAACCAGGAATGAACCAGGAATGAACCAGGACTGAACCAGGACTGAACCAGGACTAAATTAGGACTAGACCAGGACTGAAACCAGGACTAGACCAGGACTAAACAGACTAGACCAGGACTAAGGACTGAACCAGGACTAAACCAGGACGAGACCAGGACTAAACCAGGACTAAACCAGGACTGAACCAGGACCGAATGAGGACTAGACTAGGACTAGACCAGGACTGAACCAGGACTAGACCAGGACTAAATCAGAACTAGACCAGGACTAGGCCAGGACTGAACCAGGACTAGACCAGGACTAGACCAGGACTAGACCAGGACTAGACCAGGACTAAACCAGGACTAAACCAGGACTAAACCAGGACTAAACCAGGACTAAACCAGGACTGAATTAGGATTAACCCAGGACTGGACCAGGACTAAACCAGTGTCATTCGCGGAGTATAAATAAACAAATTTTTTTGTTTTTGTTTTTCGTTTTTTTTTTTTTCCGGACTTGACGAACTTTTAAAAACGTTTCAAAACCGCTCAGCGTGCCAGCAGTCAGCCACAAGAGCAGCCAACCACGAAAGCGCTGACGTTGTTGTGTTTGTGTTGCTCGTGTTTCAGAGTAAAGTGTCGGGCTGCGAGCGCTGCAGAGGGCTCTTCTCCTCCACAGACCCGCTCCGGCCCGGCTCTCCCAGAGGAGGCGGCGCTCACACGGAGCCCGCGGACGAGGAGCACGACGGGCTGAAGGAACAACTCCGACACCTGGAGCTGGAGCTGGCACAGACCAAACTACAACTGGTGGAGGCTCGCTGTCGCATCCAGGTCAGACCAGCTCACGGTCTGCACCTGGTCTAGTCCTGGTCTAGTCCTGGTCTAGTCCTGGTCTACACCTGGTCCTGGTCTAGTCCTGGTCTACCTGGTCTACACCTGGTCTAGTCACCTGGTCTAGTCCTGGTCTACACCTGGTCTAGTCTACACCTGGTCTAGTCCTGGTCTACACCTGGTCTAGTCCTGGTCTAGTCCTGGTCTACACCTGGTCTACACCTGGTCTACACCTGGTCTACACCTGGTCTAGGTCTTGGTCTAGTCCTGGTCTACACCTGGTCTACACCTGGTCTAGTCCTGGTTTAGTCCTGGTCTAGTCCTGGTTTAGACCTGGTTTAGACCTGGTTTAGGCCTGGTTTAGACCTGGTTTAGACCTGGTTTAGACCTGATTTTAGACCTGGTTTAGACCTGGTTTAGACCTATTTTTAGTCCTGGTTTAGACCTGGTTTAGACCTGGTTTAGGCCTGGTTTAGACCTAGTTTAGTCCTGGTTTAGACCTGGTTTAGACCTGGTTTAGGCCTGGTTTAGACCTGGTTTAGTCCTGGTTCATTTCTGGTTTAGTCCTGTCTTAGATCTGGTTCAGTTCTGGTTTAGTCTTGGTTTAGACCTGTTTTAGGCCTGGTCTAGACCTGGTTTAGACCTAGTTTAGTCCTGGTTAATCTGGTTTTAGACCTGGTTTAGTCCTGGTTCAGTCCTGGTTCAGTCCTGGTTCAGTCCTTGTTCAGTCCTGGTTTAGACCTGTTTTAGTCCTAGTTTTAGACCTGTTTTAGTCCTAGTTTTAGTCCTGGTTTAGTCCTGGTTCAGTCCTGGTTTAGACCTGGTTTAGTCCTGGTTTAGACCTGGTTTAGACCTTTTTTAGACCTGTTTTAGTCCTAGTTTTAGTCCTGGTTCAGTCCTGGTTCAGTGCCTAGTTTTAGACCTGTTTTAGTCCTGGTTTAGTCCCGGTCTTTTATCCGTGTTGTGTTTGTGTTTGTTCAGGAGCTGGAGCATCAGAGAGGAGTCCTGATGAGCGAAGTCCAGGCCGCCAAAAACTCCTGGTTCAGCAAAACTCTGGGCTCCCTCAAGTCTTCCTCCTCTTCCTCTCCGTCCTCCTCGTCCTCTTCCTCGCAGCAGACCCCGTCCTCCCCGAAGGACGGCCCGGCATAACCCCCCCCCCCGGTCCCGGTCCGTCCCCTCGGTCCGTCCCAGGACTCTGCAGACTCTCCGGACTTTTGCAGCGTCCCAAAGTCTTAAGGCCAAAAGGAGGAGGAGCGACTGGTGTTTTTTTGTTTTTCCCTGGGCTGCAGCTCCGCCCGGTGGCCAAACGTCGCCACTGCAGGATCACCTTTTTTATTTACTAATTCAAAAGCACCGTCTGCAGCTTTAAAGACGCACTGTGGAACTTTTCCGGTGGGGAACACGCCGCCTGCTCGTCTCGCCAAAGAGCGGGAACGACTTTCTCTGGAATGTTCCGCAGTCGCCACGTTTACATGAGAGATTTAATTCCGAATAAAAATCATTTAATTCTGAGTAAAAATGTATTACGCTTAAAAAAAAAAAAAAAAAATGTTTAAATGAAAAATGGAAAAAAACGGAACCAGGACTGAACTGTTTTTAGTCTTGGTCTGGTCCTTGTCTCGGTCCCGGTCTCAGTTCCAGTCTGATCCCAGACCTGGTTTAGTCCTGGTTTAGTCCTGGTTCAGTCCTGGTCTAGTCCCGGTTTAGTCCTGGTCTAGTCCCGGTTTAGTCCCGGTTTAGTCCCGGTCCAGTCCCGGTTTAGTCCCGGTTTAGTCCTGGTTTAGTCCTGTCCTTTAGTCCTGGTCCAGTCCTGGTTTAGTCCTGGTTTAGTCCTGGTTTTCCCCTGGTTTAGTCCTGTTTAGTCCTGGTTTAGTCCTGGTCCTAGTCCTGGTCCTGGTAGTCCTGGTCTAGTCCTGGTTTAGTCCTGGTCCAGTCCTGGTTTAGTCCTGGTTCAGTCCTGGTTCAGTCCTGGTCCTAGTCCTAGTCCTGGTTCAGTCCTAGTCCTGGTTTAGTCCCAGTTCAGTCCCGATTTAGTCCCGATTTTGTCCCGATTTAGTCCTGGTTCAGTCCTAATTTAGACCTGGTTTAGTCCTGGTCTAGACCTGGTTTAGTCCTGGCCTAGTCCCAGTTCAGTCCTGGTTCAGTCCTGGTTTAGTCCTGGTTCAGGTCAGATCTGTGGAGAGGCGATCCGCTCACAGTAAAAACACACGTGTCTTTCAAGCCACTAAAACCGAAATGCCACATCACGGAACATTTCAGGCTCATGGAGACGAGCAGGTGGCAGACATACGAAGAATTTACCCAGAACTTTAAAGGCGCACTGTGGAACTTTTCTGGACATAGACACACCTCTCGCTTTGCCCGGAATGTTCCACAATACGGCATTAAACTTAAACTTGCATTTCTTCAACTTATGGCCGTTTTTATTTTTTGTAAAAGCACACTTTCCGATCTGACCCGTAAACTTGGGCCGCGTGTTGTTGTCGCACTGCGGAACATTCCTGCCGAAGCTACAGCGTCACCGCGGAGACGACCAGAAAAGTCCCGTAGTGCACCTTTAGAAAGAAAAACATAGAAAGTGCTTTGTAAGTCCTCATTGCGATCTTGTCATTTTTTTTTTTTTTTTTAATATTGTACAAATGTTTTAAAGCGACCGGGATTTTTTTGTACCGACCGGATCCAAACGCCTTCGAAAGCACAGTTTGTGACGCCAAGTGACTAAAAGTGTAAATACGTTTTATTTTCGACAACGGTTTTATTTCCCAACGTCGAGAAGGAGTTCGAACGTCGACGGGGGGGAATTCGCTTCACGGTTCGTTCGTTGACGTCTCGAAATCGTACAAAATCGCACCGTGTCTTTAAAAAAAATTTTAAAAACTGTAAAGAAGAGGACTGAAGGAAAGCGACGTCAGCTCCAGTCAAATGAAGCTCATCGAGGGTGAATTTAGAGCTCCTTAGAAGGAATAGGTCAGGATTTACGGACAAAATACCGAAATAAAAACGCCGGGGTCATGAAGAGCAGGTGAATACGAACATTTTAAGACCAAAATAAGGAGTCTGACAGCAGCATGTACGGAGAAAGAGGCCACGTTTTCTCAATACGAAGTGGAACGGAGCCGGAAGTGCGTCCATTAAGCTGCATCATTTGCCCCAATGTCAGAAATTTCAACTTGTACCCAATTTTAAAATGTGACAACACCAGTTAAAATAAAATCTGTGGAATATTTGCTCAAGTGAATAAAATCTACTGGGTCCAACAAGACTCTTAAGTTAACGGTGTCCACAAGGCTCTGGCCGAAAAATCTGTTTTTCTCAAAAAACTCTAAAAATAATAAATTTAGGGCCGTGGTGGATTTCCAAATATGGTCGGTTCCTGGTTGCAGATTTGGCCTCGATGAGCTTCGTTTGGCTGCTTTGGGACGCCGCGGGTGACGTCACGCTCACTTCGTCCACTTCTTCGAACGGTTTACGGTTGAAACTTCTCGCCGTTTTAGTTGTAAGGACGTAAATTGCGAAACGTTTGTTCGAGACGAAGTTCGTTTTGAAGATTTTTAGTTTTTTTTTTTAATCCAGCCAAATGTTCGGTTGTAGTTTCCACTGCTTCCTTTTTTCTCCCGTCCAGGCAAAAATGTGCGGACTTCCCCCTCCCCAGACACCTCCTCTGGCGATGCTCAGCGTGGAGGAGCAGCGACTCTACTCCGAGCTCCACCTGTCGACCGTTTTCTTTTCGTTAAACCTGATTTTCACTGTGTCATTATTCACCACGATGAGTTTCTAAACGCTTTTCAGAGACCAGAGTGGGGAAAGTTATCAACAACTACCATGCTAACGTGCACTTCCTGATTATCGGGCAAGAAAAAGCGTTATAATTAGCTGCGGAAAGTACACAGGGAGTTATTTTGACCTCAAGAGCTGCTTAATGAAAATATCTGTTCTGGGGAAAGTCACGTTTTGCTCAAATACATGAAAAAAAAATAAAAATAAAAATCAGGTACAGTTTTTTTTCACCGTAATGTGCCATAATTGTTCATCAGTCCAAATGTTGTGACAAATTGGTGTTAAGTTTGTAATAATAATATAAGAATAACACACAAGAGCTCCGTGTATTATTTGTTTTTTGGGGATTTCAATTAAGAACGAAAAACAATAAAATGGGAAAACAGTTTATTTCATTTTTCCGTTTTAGTGTCAAACAAAAAAACTGATTTCGACGTCTATTTCAATCCCTGTATCGTTTGTTCATTTGTGTTTCAATATAAAATAAAATAAAAATAAGAAATGAAAACCCAACCCAAAATGAAAAAACTGATAATGATTTGTTTTTTTCTGTTTTCAATTTTGTGTTTCAATTGAAAATGGAAAAAAAAAAGAATAACGACCGTTTCCCGTTTACGTGACTTAAATTGCGATACTGGACTAAACCAGGACTAAACCAGGTCTGGGATCAGACAGGATCCAGACCGGGGCTGAGACCAGGACTTAGACCAGGACCAGACCGGGACTGAGACTGGGACCAGACTGGGATCAGACCTGCACCAGACCGAGGCCAGACAGAGGCCAGACCATGATTGAGACCGGGACCAGACCGGGACCAGACCGGGACCAGACCGGGACCAGACCGGGACCAGACCGAGACCAGACCAGGACCAGACCATGATTGAGACTGGGACTGAGACGACCAGACTGCGACCAAGACCAGACTGGGACTGAGACCAGACCGGGACTGAGACTGGGACCAGACTGGGAGCAGACCGAGACCAGAACGACACCAGACCGTGATTGAGACCAGGTCTGAGACTGGGACCAGACCAGGACCAGACCATGATTGAGACTGGGACCGAGACGACCAGACTGCGACCGAGACCAGACCGGGACTGAGACTGGGACCAGACTGGGACCAGACCAGGACTGAAAACGGTTTAGTCCTGGTTTAGTCCTGGCCTAGTCTTGGTTTAGTCCTGGTTCAGTCCTGGTTCAGTCCGGCATCTCAGTTCAAGTCACGGAAACGTTTAATGGCCATTATCCATTTTGTTTTGTTTTTTGTTCATTTAAACCCAAAATCGAAAACTGAAAAAACGAATCATGATCTGTTTTTTTTTTCATTTTGGTTTTGGAGACAAATAATGAAGAAAACTGTTTTTTTTTGTTTTTTGTTTTGAAAAACGAATGAACGAATGACACACAGATTAACTTTTACTTTCAAACCCGGAAGACGTTTGGAAACTTGCGGATGACGACTTCCTTTGGGCTCTGACACAAAATCTGGGAAAACTGAGAAAATGCTTCAGTTTCTTCATCTAGACGTCGTTGTAATTCTTAAATTTTTCCTTTTATAAATATTTTGAATTAATTTGTGTTTTATAATTTGTCTAACTCTGTTTACTTCACCGGAAATTCGCTTATTTCCAAACGTCTTGAACTGTTATCCGAGCAAAAGTTGTATTTATTTATCAAATGTGGATCCTTCTGAAGTTATCACAAAATTACTCCCAGTAAATTTAGATTTTTTTGTTTTATTTTAAGTTTTAATTTGAAAAAAATTCCCCAGATGTGTTTTTAACGGTAACACATCGTTTATTTAGATCGCTGTGTTCCTTTTATTGTTTTTGAAATTGTTATATTCACCATAACCATCATAACAGTTTCATAAGCTTCACTTTTGTTTTTTTCGTCTCCCGTCCGTTTGCTCTTCGTGCTAAGTCGCTCCCCCTCCAGCGCGCTTATAAAACTACAGCACATCTTATCAGGTTCGTGAAGACGTCGCGTATCGTTTTGCGTCGTGCTTTTTTTTTTTTTTTTTTTTCCTACATTTACGGAGAATCGTCGCGCGGGAGCATGAGTGGGTTTGAAAAAAAGGGCCCGGGAGAGATCGCTAGATGATTCAAACACGCATGGATGACTCTAAAAAAAACCTCTTCTCGCAGGTTTTCGTTTTTTTTTTTCTTCTTTAAATTCCAAGTGTTTTCGTCGCCGTGAGCGGATCGGACCTGTGACTCTGCCTTAAGGCGCCGCCCGCTCGACTCCGTTCCGATACGTTTTAATGCCATAGTGTGGAACATTCCGGTCAAAGCCATAACGCGTCGACGGAGAAACGTGACAAACTGTACGTTGTTCGTTTCGACGACTGAAGGGAGCGAGTCTGTACTAACCCCACACTTTTGCCATGTGCGTAAACCTTTTTTTTTTCTCGAGCACAGAACTTTTATTTTGTATTTTAAATGACTAATTGTTGTTTTAAAAAAAAGAAGGACAATAGCCAATTTGTATGTCTTCATTTGGTTTGAACAGTGCGAGAGTCGTTTTGGTGTCATGTTTATCGTACGATCAGAGCATTGAAATGAACAGAATCCAACTTAATAAACTCAAACTTTAATTGTGTCGTTCTCATTCTTTTTATTACCGAACAGTGGCAAAATAACACTACTCTTGAAATTAAAACAAGTGGAAATAAAATAAAATAACATATCAACAGTCAACTATTTTAATTCTGTCTTGTATTAACCGCAAACACGTAACATATAACTTGACTTTGTTTCATTTTGAGAAAAACCTTAGAAATGAGGGAACAAAAGACTGACCTACGGAAGCCGAGAGGGGTCACAACAAACGCAAACGCCACAACAAATACAAATGCGGCAACACAACAGAAAGCCACAACAAACCCAAAAAAAAGCCACAACAACCCAAAAAAAGCCACAACGGAAATGGCCGCGAGACTCTATTTTAATGCAAACGCCGCAACAAATACAAATGCCACAACACAAATGCAAATGCTGCAACACATTAAAAAGCCACAACACATTAAAAAGCTACAACAAATGAAAAAGCCACAACGGAAATGACCGCGGGACTCTATTTTAATGCAAACGTCGCAACAAATACAAACGCCACAACACAAACGCAAATGCCACAACACATTAAAAAGCCACAACACATTAAAAAGCCACAATGGAAGTGACCGCGGGACTCTATTTTCTGAAGGACCGATCGAGCGGCAAGCGAAGAAGAAGAAACACAAAATGAAACCAATAATGATAAAACAATAAATTACTTTTAACTTACGTTTCTAACTTCTCCGTTCCTTTACTTTTCACGTTGTAGTTCTTCTTCTTCACTTGCCGCTTGATCAGTCCGATGGAAAATAGAGTCCCGCGGTCACTTTCGTTGTGGCTTTTTAATGTGTTGTGGCTTTTTAATGTGTTGTGGCTTTTTGTTGTGTTGTCACTTTTTAATGTGTTGTGGCTTTTTAACGTGTTGCGACTTTTTAACGTGTTGCGGCTTTTTAACGTGTTTCTGCTTTTTAACGTGTTGCGGCTTTTTAACGTGTTGTGGCTTTTTAATGCGTTGTGGCTTTTTAGTGTGCTGTGGCTTTTTAGTGTGTTGTGGCTTTTTAATGTGTTGTGGCTTTTTAATGTTGTGGCTTTTTAATGCGTTGCAGCATTTGCGTTTGTATTTGTTGCGGCGTTTGCATTAAAATAGAGTCCCGCGGTCATTTCCGTTGTGGCTTTTTTTGGTGTGTTGTGGCTTTCTGTTGTGTTGTCGCATTTGCATTTGTTGCGGCGTTTGCGTTTGTTGTGACCCCTCTCGGCTTCCGTAGGTCAGTCCTTTGTTCCCTCATTTCTAAGATTTTTCTCAAAATGAAACAAAGTCAAGTCATTTTTATTTTTATACCATATTTAAAGGGATGATTCAGAGAAAACAGTGGCCACTTGAGCGTGCACTAAAGCTGTTCTACGTATTTATTGTGGTAAAACTTGTTGCTGTAAAACTCTTACTTTGTATAAATATGATATACACAGAGCCTGTTGATACAAACATCGAAAATATATGGAAAAGTGTTGGTCTTTTGGTGGATATGGCAGTGAACCACTTTAAAGTTGGAGTGAGGAAGCTTATTTTATTTAACATGTTTAGCAGAAGCACATTTTTGGAAGTTTCGGAGTGCACTTTCTGGTAGGAGGCGATTATTTGACTTTGGAGTTGCTGAGGCGGTCGCTGAAGTCGTCGAAGTAATTATCGGCGAATCGCAGAATCTGCTGCAGAGCTGAAAGTACCAGGATGTCCACGGGAAACTCCAGCTCCAGCTCCTCACTGTAGTTCTTCAGAGGGAGAACACAGGACAGAGGCAGACCCAGACGAGCACTGGCCTCCTGCAACTAAACAACAAACAGTATTTGGATTATTATTATTATTATTATTTAGCTTTACAACCCTCAGTATAAAGAACTTAAGACCTGTTCAGACCGCGGCGTCAGAGCGTCCAGTTTCTGTGCAGAGTTTATGTGGACGCGCGTCTAGGGCGTCCTGCGTTTTTGCGGCGCGTCTTTGGGCATCAGTGCGGCACGTCTTGAGCGTTCAGGCGCCGACGCTCTAGACGCGTGTCCCAGGCGTCAGCGTCAGAAGTTGAAAATGCTAAAACTAGAAACTAAAACTTTTCACATTGGAAGCGCCACATCGACCAGTCAGGTACGAGTATCCAGTGACGTAGCGGCGTTATTATCAGGAAGAAAGAGAAAGACTCAAGAACCGGAGCCGCAAACATTAGAGGAGAATAAATATATACACCACAATCATCAAACGGATCACGAGGACTACATCAAGACTGATCCAGCGTCATTAGCGGAGTATACATCTTTATACACCGCAGTCGTCGAGCCGATCACCTCCGCTGATGGTTTTATGTAATAAAAACACTAAAGTCTTTCTCAGTTTGCTCTGACATTGTTTAGAAAAAAGACTGGGACCGGGCTCTTGTTTCTAGGGCAACGGTCGCGCATCCTGTTCGTCTACGGCGTCCAAGACGCGCATCAGGGGCGTCTAAACTCAAATGCAAAGGCGTCCAAATAGAGGTGTCTAGGACATTTTTATGACGCCATGGTCTGAATGGACCATTAGATGAACTATACCTGACTGTCTTCAAACACATGAAAAACAAAACTAATTCATTTGTAACAGTTTGCAGTGGTCCAAAGTTGTTCTTCACTTATCTTATGATTGAAATAAAGACTCGTTACCAGGTCCTTGATATATGGGCTCTTGTAGACACTGGTCAGATCCTCCTTCACTATGGGACAGGCCTCGCCACTTTGGTGACCAGGGCCAGCTGAGGGATGCCTGCACAGACACACTCACATTCAGAGTCATGTACACACCACACGTGGACACTAGGGGGCGCACACTGACCCAGCAGGTTGGCTTTGCGACGCACAGCGGCGAGTTTGGCCTCCAGTTTGTCAGGCATGATGGAGATCTTACATCCATCCAGGACAAAGACCAAACAATGAATCTTGTCTTTGAGCTCAGGAGACGAACGATATCCATGAGTCTCAGAGTGAAGAGGAGCAGAGGCATTGAACTGAGGACGAGGAGGAGAGGAAGAGGAGAAGAAGAGAGTTGTTTAGGTCATAGGTCATATAACATTTGTTTGATTAAGGAGAGAGAGTTTTACCTGGTAACAGTCCGGCATGTGACCTTTGAGGATGCTGCTGATGTCATCAATATCAAGCCCCGCCCCCGTGCTGTCCTCCAATCCCATGGTGTCACACAGGATGATTGGCATCTGCTTTCCTTCGCGCCCGGCTTTCACTGAGTACGTGCGGAACTGAGGAGACAGAAAACACTTCAGTCTGCTGCCTAATAAGTCTCTTTTGCTCTGCTGCTCCGAGCCTCTCAACAGTGAAAAGTTAAAAAATTACTATTAAAATACCATATTCATAAATAATAAACAGGAGGTTGATATAAGACGTGGGTGGCCTGGGTGTTGTGTCCATCTTGGTGTCTTGTGTAGTACCTGTGTGGTGAGGCTGGTGGCGCTGGATCCTGACATGGCCTGGCTGGTCACATGACCTTTGAACACGGAGTTGATGGAGTTGAAGAAGCTGGACTTCCCGGCACCCACGGGTCCCACGAGCAGCACCCTCACCTTGGACACAGAGCTGCAGAGAGGCTTGTACGAGGAGACAGTGTCCATGAGCTCCAGCCTCCTGCTGCACAGAGACAGAACAGAACAGACTAACAGAGAGAAGAAAGAACAGACCACGCCCTCTCACACCTCCACCTGACCATAAAAGGACAGACCACGCCCTCTCACACCTCCACCTGACCATAAAAGGACAGACCACGCCCTCTCACACCTCCACCTGACCATAAAAGGACAGACCACGCCCTCTCACACCTCCACCTGACCATAAAAGGACAGACCACGCCCTCTCCACACCTCCACCTCGCCATAAAAGGACAGACCACGCCCTCTCCACACCTTCATCATCGTGCACGTGTTACATGTGGGGGTCTGAATGGTGAGCGAGGGAGTGATACATGGACCAGCGGTCAGGGGATGAGTACTTCGGCAGGTAGAACACAGATTTAACACGTAACACATCAGACACAGATCAGACGCTGTTCTTCTGCCAATAAAAGTCCACACGAAACATCCAAACTCTGCTCACCTCTGAGTGCGCGAGACTGGGACTTGCTTTCATTTGCAGGAGCTCCTCATTATACAAAAATTCAGAGAATATTTTGGGTTCGGGTCAGGTTTGGACAGTAGGCTTCGTGTTGTGTGTAGTCGCGGGTCACTCTGGTGCAGGTTTCAGTTCAAAAGTAGCTGTTTCATGAAATAATATTACAGATTTTGCAGGAGCCCTGAGAACTGTGTCCTACTCCATGTCTTGCTCGCTAGCGCCCCCCTTTTCTAATTTTTTGAGATGGACCAGTACTCAATAATAGTAAAATGCAGATTACACCACTGCACCACTTGGCACTTACTCTGAGAGCCAAACCATGGGCCTCCAAGGCTTCTCCAGCTCCAGGTTCTCTGTCAAACACAACATGAGGAACATGAGGAACATGAGACACACACAGCTCTGTGACTCCACCTGGCATCACCACATTACTGTTTAGTAACAGGTTCAGAGTCTAGACTCTAGGTCAGGAATCATGGTCATAAATTCTGAAGTTGGATATATAATAATGAAAATATTGAGGATAAGTGATCATACTCATTTCATGTTTATGTCCCTGAAACTCTCCAAAAATGATTCTCTACGTACAACCCGATAAAGGTTAAAATGGTTAAAGAGGCAAAAAGCTCCATGGAGGAATGATGACTCAGTCAGGGCACAGAAAAGGGAGTGCCGGAAGGCTGAGCGGAAATGGCGCAAGTCAAACCTCCAGGTTCATTATGAGATTTACAGAGGAACAATGCATATGTACAACTACACTTTGAGTAAAACAAGAGAGAAGTATTTTTCGGACATTATTGGTAATTGCAGTAACAACTCTCGTGTCGTGTTTGCAACAGTGAACAGATTAACAAACCCTCCAGCTCCACTGCCACTAGAACTGATTTCCACATCTAAATGTAATGAGTTTGCAGTTTTCTTTAATGACAAAGTTCAGGGCATCAAAAATGCATCAATTCTACAACACAAATAACAAGCTGCAGCCACAGAGACACTTAGAGCTGAATCACTTTGCACCTGTAACTGACAAAACTGTTTTAGAGATCGTTACCAGTCTGAGTTCATCTACTTGCTGCCTGGACATGTTACCCACTAGATTTCTAAAGTCTGTCCTCAACAGTTTACTTTCACCACTCACTCACATAGTTAACATGTCACTTCAATCTGGAACATTCCCAAATGCGTTGAAAACTGCGGTCATTAAGCCTCTCCTAAAGAAGAGCAGTCTTGATGCCACAGTACTGAACAATTTCCGACCCATCTCAAATCTGCCGTTTTTTGGCAAAGTCCTTGAAAAAGCTGTTTACCAACAGCTTACGAACTTTCTCCAAATGAACAACTCCTTTGATGTTTTCCAGTCAGGTTTTAGAGCCTCCACAGCACTGAGACTGCTCTTATCAAGGTGACAAATGACATCCGCCTGAACACTGATGCAGGCAAAGTCTCAGTCTTGATCCTGTTAGATCTGAGTGCTGCTTTTGACACTGTCGATCATGGGATCCTCTTACAGAGACTAGAGGACTGGGTGGGCATCTCTGGTACTGTACTAAACTGGTTCAAGTCCTATCTAGAAGACAGGAAGTATTTTGTTGAAATTGGAAACTGTGTCTCAGATGACATGGCCCTGACCTGTGGGTGGCCTCAGGGGTCAATCCTGGGCCCCCTGTTGTTCAATCTCTACATGCTGCCATTAGGCCAGTTAATAAGCAGCAATAATGTGTCCTACCACAATTATGCAGACGACACTCAGATCTACGTCTCTCTGGCAGCAGGAGACTATGGACCAGTGGAGTCACTTGGTCACTTGCATCCAACAGATCAGTGTGTGGATGCAAAACAACTTTCTCCAGCTAAACTCTGACAAGACTGAAGTCATAGTGTTTGGTCCACAGAAACAAAGGGACAGTGTCAGCAGTCACCTCCAGTCTCTCTCTCTAAAACCTTCAAATCAGGCAAGAAATCTAGGGGTAATAATGGACTCAGACTTGAACTTTAACAGTCACATAAAATCAATAACATCTGCAGCCTTTTACCATCTAAAAAACATAGCAAAAATCAAAGGTTTACTGTCTAAATCAGACTTGGAGAAACTTATCCATGCGTTTGTCTCCAGTAGGTTAGATACTGTAATGGTCTGCTCACTGGTCTCTCCAAACGAGCTGTGAGACGCTGCAGAACATCCAGAACGCTGCAGCTCAGGTCCTTACTCGAACTAGGAAGTACAAGCACATAAGTCCTGGTCTCAGGTCTCTGCACTGGCTCCTGTGGCTCAGAGACTTTAAAGCAGCTCTG
>NW_026571473.1:38912548-38915048 GCF_026225935.1 Boleophthalmus pectinirostris
AATCGTTGGAAAGTTTTGACTCGAGAGCTTATGTGGATGTGACCAGTAACACACGGGAGGAAAAGTTAATGTAATATTAGTATAATCAATAAAACAGGACCAGGCTAAATGTAAAATAACATGTCCACGTCAGAATGTGTTAATAAAAAGCTGATCGTTCTCCTTCAACGGCCAGAACACCAAACAAAACACAACACACACTATTCTCTTCTCTTCATTGCATTCAATCCAGTCCACTTTATTTCTAGAGCACATTTTATAAACAGTTTCCAAAGTGCTGCACAGACAAATTAATACAATAAAAAAATGTAAATCATAATTAAAAACAATAAATAAA
Source organism: Boleophthalmus pectinirostris (assembly GCF_026225935.1). Taxonomy (NCBI): domain Eukaryota; kingdom Metazoa; phylum Chordata; class Actinopteri; order Gobiiformes; family Gobiidae; genus Boleophthalmus; species Boleophthalmus pectinirostris. The sequence goes on from NW_026571473.1 coordinate 38,912,886, forward strand.
AAGTGTTCAAATGCATAAAGCTAAAAAAAAAAAAATACAATAATAATAATAATAATAATAATAAACTAATAATAAAACTAAATAAATAAATAAATAAATAAATAAATAAAAAATAAATTAAATAAAATTAAATAAAAAAAAAAATAATAAATAAAATAAAAAATAAATAAAATAAAATAAAATAAGACACAGAGGACTACGTGACTCACACTGCCTTAAAACCCAGAGAATAAAAGTGGGTCTTAAGACGAAACTTAGGCTACGTCCATACAACAACACTCCTGGATTAATTAATTAAATTTTTTTTTTGTGGGTTGAAAAAAATCGGATCAATAAATATTCATGTCCAGACGACAACGGAGCACTGAGTGAAAATAATGTAATACATCTGCCACACCTGTATGTGGCGCTGAACCAGGACAGAACCAGGACTAAACCAGGACTAAACCAGGACTAAACCAGGACTAAACCAAGGACTGAACCAGGACTGAACTGGGACTGAACCAGGACTAAACCAGGACTAAACCAAGGACTGAACCAGGACTGAACCAGGACTAACAGGACTAAACCGGAAAACCAGGACTGAACCAGGACTAAACCAGGACTAAACCAGGACTAAACCAAGACTAACGGGACTGAAGCGGGACTGAACCAGGACTAAACCAGGACTAAACCAGGACTAAACCAAGGACTGAACCAGGACTGAACCAGGACTAAACCAGGACTAAACCAGGACTAAACCAAGGACTGAACCAGGACTAAACCAGGACTAAACCAGGACTAAACCAAGGACTGAACCGGGACTGAAGCGGGACTGAACCAGGACTAAACCAGGACTAAACCAAGGACTAAACCAGGACTAAACCAAGGACTGAACCAGGACTGAACCGGGACTAAACCAGGACTAAACCAGGACTAAACCAGGACTAAACCAAGGACTGAACCAGGACTGAACCGGGACTGAACCAGGACTAAACCAAGGACTGAACCAGAACTGAAGCGGGACTGAACCAGGTCTAAACCAGGACTAAACAAGGACTAAACCAAGGACTAAACCAGGACTGAACCAGGACTAAACCAAGGACTGAACCAGGACTGAACCAGGTCTGAACCAGGTCTAAACCAGGACTAAACCAGGTCTAAACCAGGTCTAAACCAGGTCTGAACCAGGTCTAAACCAGGACTAAACCAGGTCTAAACCAGGACTAAACCAGATCTAAACCAGGTCTAAACCAGGTCTGAACCAGGTCTAAACCAGGACTAAACCAGGTCTAAACCAGGTTTAAACTAGGACTGAACCAGGACTAAAACAGGACTAATCATGGACAAGGACTTGGAATCTAGTTCTGTCTCTGAGAGAACCCTGAGCTTGTGGAGCAGTGTTTCTCAAAGCGTGGAGTTCTGCGTCAGACCTTTTCACCCATGATCACCCGACGGTTTACGTGGGCACAGCTCCAGGCCCGTCCCGACACTCGGAACCGTAACAAGTCTGTTTCACTGCTGCAGATATCGCCGTGATTTTAGCGAATTTGTATGAAGAATAATGAAAAAAACTAAACTAAACTAAAGCTAAAGCTAAACTAAAACTAATCTTAATTTTTGCACTTGTGCATTTGTAAGATTATGTCAAGAAACCGGGATACTGTGTAAACACAGTATCCGGAATACTGACATAACTGGGATATGGATAATAACCAGGATACTGATGTGCATGTAAACACACTCATTGTGTGTTGCTGTAGCGTGAGGAGACGAGGCTGCTTCTGACACAAACACTGGCCTCACAGTTCCACATTTGGGCTCTGGCTCCTTGGAGACACTGTTCCATCAGTGAGTGTGTTTACAGCACATCAGTGTCCCGGGTATGATCAGGTTTTCTCAGTATCCCAGTTTCGTCATGGGGCATGTCAACGCTGTATCCCGATCACTGCAACATAAAGTTGAGCCACATGCGTCCAAAAGACAAACTTTTCAGTCTTTTCTTCACAACAGAAGACAAAATAAATAAAGTGACCAACGCAAAGGAGAAATTTCTGTACATGTTGTTCTTCTTTCTCCTTTCTCCTTGTTTCGGTAAAACGTAAACAAAAGTGTCAAAGCTGCATTAAACACATGATAATGTCAAACAGCTGATGTGGCTCTAGAGTCGTTATGTTTATATGT
>NW_026571473.1:38922548-38951274 GCF_026225935.1 Boleophthalmus pectinirostris
AAATCATAACATAAGATGTTTTGTGTGATAAAAGAAAATAAAAAGCCCAGACTTTATTTATTTAACTAAATTAAAAATATTATTGATAGAAGACGAGGAGACACGTCCACACAGCAGGATTTAGTCCTTTTCAATCCTGTTTGAGACATAGTTTAGATCTGGTTTAGTCCTGGTTTAGATTTAGTTTAGACTTGGTTTAGTTTCCGGCAATGAGTGGAATTACCAAAAAAAAAAAAAAAAAATTAAATAAAAGGGGGGTACAGCCCAAAATGTGAAAACAGGAAAATCACGCCGTGTAATCCGTTTATTTCAACAAAGTAACTGTAATCCAATTACCACTCACTGAAACAGTAACTGTAACTGAATACAGTTACTCATCATTTGTACTCTGATTACATAACTCCGGTACATGTAATCTGTTACTCCCCAACGCTGGTCACGTGACTGTCTCAGGAGCACATTGTACTGATGGTAAACGCACAAATACAACAACAGACGCTCGGGTCTAAAGTCAAACCGCGCATCTTCAGTCCGGAGCAGATTCAGCGTGTGGTCCACAGTCCAGGCGTGTCACTGCGCAGATACAGTGAGTCACGAGACGTGATAAGAAAAAGAAAAATGTAAGTTTGAGGAGCGCAGCTTTAAAACAACAGCACACGAGACAGAGGAGGAAGGAGATGGACTATGATGTAAATAAATCAACATTGAAATAAAAGTAGCATAAACTCATAACGTACCGAAAAACACACTGCAGTTTCCCGTGAGGACGACAGTTTCGATTTCCAACACAAATGACCAGAAACGAAACTAACAGAGCAGAACCTCCGGAAGTGCATTTCAAAATAAAAGCTTGGAGCGTAGATTAGAGTTGAACAATAAAAACATCACACAGTGACATCTGAAGTGTAATAAACCAGAGGGATTTAACTATGCATCGAGCAAAATAATATAGACAGTTTAATAAATAAAAATATAAATAACAGACAGTGGATTTTACAGAGTTCACTTTAAAACTGTAATACTTTGTGGTTGTTAAAATCTGTTCAGGTTCAGGTACAACACCAACAATCGTCATACAACAGTATAACATCAACATCGTCAACAGTTATCAGCGAGTTTTAGCTTTTCAAAGTAACGTTTTTGATCCTCAACATTCAGTGACTTGGAGTAAGATGATGAAGTCTTGTCAAAACAATAAAATGCCAAAACCCACTACAAAATAAGACGAGTTATCTCATGATGGACAAACGCTCCGCAACTGTCGACACAAACGAGCAGCCCCACTGATTTTTTGAAAGTGATGTAAACAAAAACAACATGGGCCTGTCCATCTATTGCCAATTTTGCTCTTACCAGCCAACATATTTAACCTATTGTTTTTGGCTGGATTCTTCATAAATGTCACTAAAAGACGGTATAAGCTGCTGCTGGCGATGACGTTTGAAGCTCAACCAATCAGAAGCAGAATTCGGCGAACTGTATGGTGTTTAAGTATACATTTTAGGTATCTTTACTTTACTTAAGTACATTTTACAGTGGATACTTTTTACTTTTACTTCACTACTACTTTGAGAGCAGGTATCTGTACTTTCTACTCCTCTACATTTTTTATTATTTTGAGAGCTGCTGAAAAGGCTGAGCATTTATTTTTAACACGTTCATAACTTGAGCAAACAAAAATACACAAATAGAAACTTCTGGAAAAATTATGGATTCAGTTGCTTCCATTGAAGAAAACACAAAACACAAATCTGCATCAGAATCACTACATCTGAAGTTTTATTAGATCTCAAAATCTTTGCTAAATACTATTACTTTTTACTCTTGAAGTACATTTATAAAGAGGTACTTTAATATTTTTACTTAAGTAGATTTTTTCATGTGATACTTTCAGTTTTACTTGAGTATTTTTTAAGTATAAGGGTCAGTCCATATGAAATCAGCCGCCCTCCCCTATGAGCCGTCTCAGATTTGGCTGAAAAAAAATTCTAAAAATTTCTAAAATCACCAAATGAAAGAATCTCAAATTTTAGCTCAATCCCGTGAGTCATTCATGAGTTATGGCCCGTTGAAATTTTGGGGCCATGCTCAGCCTTAATTTATAATCATGTTTCAGAGACCAGAACTTCATCAAAAATAGAGATAGGAAGCTGAAATATTGTATTATTGTAGATTCTTGGTCATAGATTCTGTTTCTGTTGTCAAATATTGTGTATCTTTATTAAGGGGGGCGCTGTGGGCCCCCAAAATCTCACATTTGGTTGCCGCTCAAATTTTATTTATTTTTTTCACTTTTTGAGGTCCAAGCAGATATTTACAAACTGACAGTTGAACCTGAATATTTGAGAGAATGACCTTTTCTGACAACAATCTCACACTTTTCTGAGTTTTCATGTGGACGGTGCAGAGTCCCAAATATGATCACAGACCAAATGTGATCTTTTTGGCCCCTTCTTTGGAGCCTCGGTTCCCCATGTAGCAGAGATACATGTTGATAAGAGAAACTTTGGCATATTCTGATTAGTTTAAAGTAATAAAACATCTACTATTAACTTCCTTCATTTCAACAAAATTTTTGAAAATGAGTCTCACGGGTCATTTTTGGTGGAACTTTTCCACCTGTTAGAAAAGTTCAGATTCAGATTCAGAAAACTTTATTGATCCCCACAGGGCAATTCAATTACCTTTAATAGACTTAGACACTATTTGCTTGTTATAAGGGAAGACAGTTGGAGATTATTTGTGGTACATTGTTTGTGATGGTTTTGGTGACACTGCAAGGACCAGTCTTCAGGTACTGACGGCAATCAAATATTGACCACACTCCAGATGTTTGTGTGGGCTTCACAAAACATAAAGAATGTAAAGTTTTTCTAATACATTACACACCATGAACTTACTTCCAAACAAGAAGAGTGCTGCAGCAAGACAAAGACTGTGAATGGTACTAGATCACACCACAGTTTCATTCCAGTGTCAAATGGAGAATATCTCAAGATAATTGATGTCCTGAAGTTTCAGTTTCTGACATACAAAATGAGACTGTGTCAGATTTCTGTCTGTACCAGCAGGTCAATACATGCATGTGTTTATGACATCAGGTGGTTCATTGGGAATATTTCAGAGCATTCAGATGAACACAGTGATGTTTATGTGAGATTCATGAATGGAGATGACAGAACCCTCATGTGTCCTCCTGAACATCGACAGAACCATGTTGGATCCCATTTCAGAACAGAATCTGTTTTATTAAAGAAGAGCACAAAATTATCGCCTTGACACTGCAGATTCAAACAGGATCCAGACATTACATCTGAAGTTCATTAGTCGAGAGGAACACTTAGTGTGCAAGATCCCAATACAGATGATCTACATGTAGGCGGCAAATGGGCCAGAATGGGCAGATTTTTCCAGTATGTTGGTGTAACGAACGACCTGTTCGTTACGTAGTAATTATTACACGTGCACTTTCATTCACTTTGCACTTTATATATATTTACATTGCACCTTATAGCACGCAGCACTTATAAGATACGCTAATTTGCACATATAAAGAATTGCACACATTTGTATTGTTTTAATAATATATATATTTATAGAAAACTTTGAGTGGGTGTCACGTGGGCCCGGTCGGACGGGCACCGGTCTGCGGAGATACACCAAACATTACAATTGGGTATTGTGCAATATATGTGCCTCATTTTAAATGAGTTGTGTCTTGTGTGTGTTTGTGTGTGTGTCATGTGGGTATTTTAGAGTGTGAGAGTGGGATGTGTGTGCATGTTTGTTATTTGTTAGTGCTTTTACTTACTCGTGTCTTCTGTCCAGGTGTCTGGAGGAAAGATTCCCCGGGGAACCAGACACCTTTTAAGAGTTCCGGGCCGACTCATCACGGCGGACATTGGGGGGGAATGGAACTCGTTTTTAATTGGGATATTCATGTTGTGTTTTATTAGGAATTAGTTTTAGGGTTTTATTTTTTTTTTGTATTTGGGTTTTATATAGTTTCTTTGGCTATGGGTATTTTATTGGAGTATTTTAACTTAGTTTTATACAGCTAAGGTTATTTTACACCCCTTGGAGTTTTAATGGTTTTATCCAGTAGTATATAAGGCGCCTGATTAGATCGTTCTATGTTCTGCTGCTGGAGAGACCTGCTGCTCCTTATCCTCCCTGCACTTTTTGCACTGGCACTTCTGGAATATTGGAAAAAAATAAATTAAAAAAATGTGGACCACGCTAAACCTGCCTCCATCATCTTTTCTGGTGTTTCTCACTGCAATCCAGCCGCTCTACCCGTCCTGGTCACAGTTGGTATTTTCCGCTGAGGTTGTTTTTCACACTGAATTTTTAAAATGTAATTTCTAGCAGCTGAACAAATAACAGATCAGATTAGTTTATATTGGTAACTTTTGAGTCAGTATCAAATTTTTCCTTGTTAATATTACTGCCTTCTTGTAATATTTTTGTGCAAAAATAATATACATATGGTGATACTGAAAGTCATGGTTATAGAATCAGAGACTTTGTGATTTAACAGGAAATGAATATTCCAATTGTAATTTGCCGTTGATTAGTTTCCAACAACACTGTCTTAACTTTTGTTGCTTTATTTATACACCATGAAAAGCTGTTTCTTTGTGAGATTACAAATGATCTTTCTCAAATAAAAATAGAATAAATAATGCAAACAAACCTTTTTTCATAATTTTTAATAGTTGAATTGTCTCAAAGGATTAATTCCAAACAATGTACCACAAATAATCTCCAACTGTCTTCCCTTGGGTATTGACCGAAAGGACAAGATCGCGGATACAAGCGGCCAAAATGAGTTTCCTCCGCAGGGTGTCTGGGCGTCTCCCTTAGAGACAGGGTGAGGAGCTCAGTCACACGGGAGGAGCTCGGAGTAGAGCCGCTGCTCCTTCACGTTGAGAGGAGCCAGTTGAGGCTCGGGCATCTTTTCCGGATGCCTCCTGGACGCCTCCCTCGGGAGGTGTTCTGGGCATGTCCCACTGGGAGGAGGCCCCGGGGAAGACCCAGGACACGCTGGAGGGACTATGTTTCTCGGCTGGCCTGGGAACGCCTTGGGGTCCCCCCAGAAGAGCTGGAGGAAGTGTGCGTGGAAAGGGAAGTCTGGGAGTCCCTGCTTAGACTGCTGCCTCCGCGACCCGGCCCCGGATAAGCGGAAGAAAATGGAAAATGTCTTCCCTTGTAACAAACAAATAGTGTTTAAGACTATTAAAAGTAAATGAACTTTTCTAACAGGTGGAAAAGTCCCTAAGCTCCACAAAATAATGACCCATGAGACTCATTTTCAAAAATTCAGTTTGAAATGAAGGAAGTTAATAGTGGATGCTTTTTTATAACTTTAAACTAATCAGAATATGTCAAAGTTTATCTGGTATTTTTATCAACATCTAACTGTGTCACATGGGGAACCAAGGGTCCAAAGAAGGAGCCAAAAATATCATATTTGATCTGTGACCATATTTAAGACGCTACACCGTCCACATGAAAACTCAGAAAAGTGTGAGGTTGTTGTCAGAAATGGTCGTTCTCTCAAATATTCAGGTTCAACAGTTAGTTTGTAAATATCTGCTTGGAGTAGAAAGATCTTGGACCTCAAAAATTGAAAAAAATAAAAAATAAGCTGAACCAAATGTGAGATTTTGGGGGCCCACAGCGCCCCGTTAATAAAGATACTCAATGTTTGACAACAGATTCCGAATCTATGACCAAGAATCTACAATAATACAAAGCTTCAGCTTCCTAGCTCTATTTTTGATGAAGTTCTGGTGTCTCAAACATGATTATAAATTAAGGCTTCCGAAAAAGTGAACATGGCCCCAAAATTTCAACGGGCCATAACTCAGGAATGACTCAAGGGATTGAGCTATAATTTGAGATTATTTCATTTGGTGATTTTAGAAATTTTTTGAAAATTTTTCAGCCAAATCTGAGATGGGTCATAGGGGAGATTTCTTGAAAACGGCTGATTTCATACAGACAGACCCATAAGTAAGAAAATTATGTACTTCTTCCACCACTGGGTCCGGGTGCAAGAAATTAAGAACAAAAAGTTTTGGAATTTGGAAAAATTACTCCTCAAGGTAGAGTAATTAATACGTCTTTCTTTTTTATTGTCTTTATTAACTCTGAATACATAAAATATTTAAAGGTGCACTGTATAAGTTGTCTGGTGGAGGGTCCGTCACCTGCAATGGGGCAAATGATTCACCCTAACCCCAACCAAAAAGTTACACAATGCACCTTAGTAATTAGTATTTACAAATCAAATGTGCAAATTATGGTATTTTTCACCAATATAAAACAATAAATATGAAGGTCAAATTCTTTTAATTTAATATACTCCTCTAATTAAACAGAAAAAAATAAGAAAAATCCTAGTTGATCTGACCTGATTTCACTGATTTCCTGAAAATAAACACTACAGACTTATTTAATTGAATAATATTAAGAAGGCAAGGCAAGGCAAGTTTATTTGTATAGCACAATTCGTACACAAAGTAATTCAAAGTGCTTTACAGAATAAGAAATACATTAAAATCATAATAAAAACAAATCAAAACATAAATAATCATGAAGATTAAAACTGAAAAAGAGAGACATAAATTGGAGAGAAGAGTGCGGAATGAAAAGTGTTTCTGAAGTATTGCTGAACTCGGCTCTAAACTTTGTGCTTTTACCCTGTAGCTTCATAAGACTGTATGTACCCCATGAGCTGATCACTAAAGGTGCATTGTGTAACTTTTCTGGTGCTTGTTTCTATGGATTTGTCGTTGCTCGGCCTGGAATGTCCCACAGTATGACATTAAACAGCTCTATCCTACATTTATTATTCAATTACTGTTCAGAAATACCTAGAAAAACAGACATTGTGACTGAGCGGGGTCGCCTCTCCACAGATCTGACCCGTAACTCCATCTGGTTTGGTCTCCATGAACACAGAAAGGTTTAGTGTCATACTGCAAAACATTCCAGACAAAGCAAAGAACATCTAAAAGGAGGACAGGGTTTGACGGACTCTTCACCAGAAAAGTGACACAATGTAGCTTTAATGAATCTCTATTTCAAGTTAAATTCCAGTAAAGTGAAAGCAGCTAAACTGGGCAGTACCTGGAGGACTAAAGGAGAGTGAGGGGGAGGACACACTTGGCTGTAATCAGGGCAGTCGTGTGTGATGTCACCAACTACTGGAAATAGCATCAGCACAAACTCTTTTTCAATTTTTGTCCAGAAAACTGCAAATATAATCTAAAGAAAATACAAACGGAATCAAACATGCAAAAGGCCATAACAGTTTAAGTCCACGTTTTGGTACGAGGTGATTACTTGACCTCGGAGTTGCTGAGGCGATCACTGAGTTCGTCGAAGTAATTATCGGCGAATCGCAGAATCTGCTGCAGAGCTGAAAGTACCAGGATGTCCACAGGAAGCTCCAGCTCCAGCTCCTCACTGTAGTTCTTCAGAGGGAGAACACAGGACAGAGGCAGACCCAGACGAGCACTGGCCTCCTGCAACTAAACAACAAACAGTATTAGTATCATAAAGAGAAAATATTATTATTATGTCTGTGTGATCTCTGTTAACACGTGTGTACATGTGTGTACATGCGTGTAGATGTGTGTACATTACATGTGTGTACATGTGTAGATGTGTATACTTGTGTGTACATGTGTGTACATGTGTGTGCATGTGTGTACATGTGTGTACATGTGTATACTTGTGTGTACATGTGTGTACATGTGTGTGTACATGTGTGTACATGTGTGTACATGTGTGTACATGTGTGTACTTGTGTGTACATGTGTGTACATGTGTGTACATGTGTGTACTTGTGTGTACATGTGTGTCCATGTGTGTACATGTGTGTACATGTGTGTAATTTGTCAGTCGTCCAGGTAGAATCGATGGCAAAAGGAGAAATTCAGTTTGTCGACTGGTCGAATACATTTCGCAGTTCATCCAAGCTGCTGCTTCAGTTCTGTAGATCTGTAGAAGTGTACAAGTGTAGACCTGTAGAAGTGTAGACCTGTAGAAGTGTAGAAGTGTACAAGTGTAGACCTGTAGAAGTGTAGACCTGTAGAAGTGTAGAAGTGTACAAGTGTAGACCTGTAGAAGTGTAGACCTGTAGAAGTGTAGACCTGTAGAAGTGTAGACCTGTAGAAGTGTAGAAGTGTAGAAGTGTAGAAGCAGGTCTGTCACTGGTGCCCTGTGTGTTTCACAGATGGGAGCAGGTTCACCCTGAGCACTTGAGATACACTTGCATCACTGGCCTCATGTGGCTAGAGTCCACAGCAGAACCTGGAGGACGACTGTCCCTCGTGATCATCTGACTTAAACCTGATAGAAAACTTCTGGAACATGTTTGGGTCCATCAGACGCCTCCAGGTTCCTCCTGAGACTCTACAGGAGCTCAGTGACGCTCTCACACAGATCTGAGAGGAAATCCCACAGGACTCCACCTGTTGTGTCATTAGGAGCGAGACACGATGATGTTAAACATTCACACAAGCACATGAGGCCACACATGAGACCGAGAAGTATTCTGAGTGGCAGAAATTAAAATTTTGGCAAAATGACCGAGCCATCACATCACTATTTCACTTTGATTTTGATGGTGTCCTCTGTGGCTCAAAATGTTATTTCCATAAAAAGGTGCATCCTTTTGTTCCTCAGACATCGGCCTGTCCATGTTTGTATAAATATCAGTATATTTAGTTTTCACATTGACATGTGACGTGTTGATGTGTTGTATGTGCTGCAACACAGACTTTTCGATTCATTTGGATTGAAATAAAGACTCGATTACCAGGTCCTTGATATATGGGCTCTTGTAGACGCTGGTCAGATCCTCCTTCACTATGGGACAGGCCTCGTCCACTTTGGTGACCAGGGCCAGCTGAGGGATGCCTGCACAGACACACTCACATTCAGAGTCATGACACACCACACGTGGACACTAGGGGGCGCACACTGACCCAGCAGGTTGGCTTTGCGACGCACAGCGGCGAGTTTGGCCTCCAGTTTGTCAGGCATGATGGAGATCTTACATCCATCCAGGACAAAGACCAAACAATGAATCTTGTCTTTGAGCTCAGGAGACGAACGATATCCATGAGTCTCAGAGTGAAGAGGAGCAGAGGCATTGAACTGAGGACGAGGAGGAGAGGAAGAGGAGGAGAGGAAGAGGAGAGGGGGAGGAAGAGGAGGAGAGGAAGAGGAGAGGGGGAGGAAGAGGAGAGCTGTTTAGGTCACATGACAATTGTTTGATTAAGGAGAGAGAGTTTTACCTGGTAACAGTTCGGCATGTGGCCTTTGAGGATGCTGGTGATGTCCTCGATATCAAGCCCCGCCCCCGTGCTGTCCTCCAATCCCATGGTGTCACACAGGATGATTGGCAGCGGCTTTCCTTCACGTCCGGCTTTCACCGAGTATGTGCGGAACTGAGGAGGACACAAAACACTTTAGTCAGCTGCCTCCTCAGACGTGGTGCTTAAACTGCAGAAGCCTCTGGAGGCAGCACACATCCACAAAACTGCAGATTTACCTTGTTTGCCCGAACACTGCCAGAGCAGTAGATAATAGTTCAACTAGGGCTGCAACTACAATCATTTTGTTATCGATTCATCTATGTAACCATTAAAGAGTCGTTTCTAAAGGTGCCGCGTCGCCGCGATCTACATGTGGCACATGTGGTTTTCCTAGTCGCCATCTTCAATTACTAATAATAATCACAGTGACTGCAGCTCTAATTAAAACCACATGTACAGTTTAGTGAAGAAAAAACGTATTTAGTGTTTAGTTCCACTTTAAATCATAGAGGTTGATATAAGACGTGGGTGGCCTGGGTGTTGTGTCCATCTTGGTGTCTTGTGTAGTACCTGTGTGGTGAGGCTGGTGGCGCTGGATCCTGCCATGGCCTGGATGGTCACATGACCTCTGAACACAGAGTTGATGGAGTTGAAGAAGCTGGACTTTCCGGCACCCACGGGTCCCATGAGCAGCACCCTCACCTTGGACACAGAGCTGCAGAGAGGCTTGTACGAGGAGACAGTGTCCATGAGCTCCCGCCTCCTCCTGCACAGAGACAGAACATTACAGTACACACAGTACACACAGTACACACAGTAGGTTACTCTACTGTACTCTACAGTATCTGTTTTTAATATTCATCTTGATTTATGAACAAAATAGCTAAATAAAAACCCAGGATCTTGTAAAGTGGGTTAAAACAAAGATTTTAAGACCAAAACGACGTGGCTCACAGGAGCAGTTACAGAGAAAGAAGCGATGTTTTTTTCAATAGAACGTGAACTGGAGCCAGAGTCGATGGAGCTGGAAGCACACCCATGCCCTCTACCTATTTGGAAACTTGACGGCTAGTGGGTTTATTTATTTAACCCTCTACAGCTCAAAAAAATGACAAAATGACAAAATATCCCCCAAATGCAAAGAAACTGTGCACGTAATAAATACTGATAGTTGAGTTTTCCGGGGAGGACTTCCTTCAGGAAAACGCTTTATTGATTTTGGAGCATGTCCCATAGCTGCGCTTGGATTATCCATTTCACTACATTTCCACTAACCCTGTTTTTTCATCTTGGTAAAAAATGATCACTACACTAGTCCATCTCAAAAAATAAGAACATCATGAAAATGTTCAATAATTGTTGTCACTCTTTTCAGAACGTTAAATCTATTCTGATTTTATGAGATGGACCAGTACTCAATAATAGTAAAATGAAGATGACACCACTGCATCACTGGGCACTTACTCTGAAAGCCAAACCATGGGCCTCCAGGGCTTCTCCAGCTCCACGTTCTCTGTCAAACACAACATGAGGAACATGAGGAACATGAGGAACATTAGAGACAAACACACAGCTCTGTGGCTCCACCTGGCATCACCACATTACCGTTGAGTAACAGGTTCAGAGTCTACACTCTGAAGTTCATAAATTCTGAAGTTGGATATATTCAGGGTTGTAGTGGGCGTGGTACACGGGGATACACCGTCCACCCATTTTATAACAAATATAAAATAGCTACAACTTAAATGTCAAACCGGAGCTACTGACAATGATGAAAACAACCTGCACAGGCTCATGAAATCTGCACTACTGTCCTATGTGACCTGAGACATGAGGGACCAGCCACCCAGGGCACCACCTTGTGGGGGGCGGCATGAGACAACCCAGTCCTCACTTTTTTAAATTTTTATTTTATTGGGATCTTACCCAGGGCGCCATTCAGTGTAGCATCACAAACAATCTATATGACACCTGTGTGTACTTTGGCATGAGTGAGGGGGGTGTTATTATGCCCCTAAAGCAGATTATGACACTAAAGCAGACACTGTACACACTGTACACACAGTGTCTGCTTTAGAACCTGAGCTGCAATACATAAATGAAAGGCTCAAGAATTCAGCTTTAAATTCAAAGTTCAGTCAATCCCTCTGCAGCTCAAATCTAAAGAAGACCATTAACACCTGAAAATAATAATACAAAAGCCTCACAGGAAGTCATTATTATTTGTCTGAAAAAATGCAAACACTAAATCTATAGTTCCATCTTTCATATACTGAACAATAAGTGGATCTGGTGATTATTGTAACAGGTGTATGACAGGTGCTGTGTAAGTGAAGGAGTTACCTTCCACCTGGTAAACCTCACACTCGATCAGCTGCAGGTCGTTGCCGTGCATTTCTGCAGGAGAGATGGCCGTGTAGTATTTTCCTGAATTAGTGTAAACAACATTTGCGCCTCCATTCATGAGAATCAAACTTTCTGCAAAGTATGGGCCTGTGTTATTGATCATTTTGACGGCATAGCCACTGTTGGTGGTGGGATATTTGAGCAGAGCGTCTCCTTTAAAGGTAAACAGAAAGGCCTTTGGATCGTTGACATAATTCCCGGCCTGAGTGAAGGAGACGTTGGTGTATCCTCCGAACACGTATCCGGAGCTGTTGTATCCCACAGAGATGGAGGGGCCTCGGCCGTCACAGCGCTGATGAAACGCTGCTCCAGTGAAGCCGTGGATGGAAGCTTTAAAGAGCAGCTTCAGCTTCACTCCTCCTCCCAGCTCCCGGCACAGCGCCCTCTGCTGGACCCTCGTCAGGTTGGAGTTCATGACAACAGCTTCAAGAGAAAAGAAAGAAAAGAGTAGTTTGAGGATGTGATTAAAGCAGAGCTATTCTGAAAATAAAGACTTTTGTTACAGTATGTTACAGTTTTTTCTTTTTCTTTTACCCTGTGAAGTTTTATTTGGAGTGATTCATGTTGTTTTATTCTCCTGTATTTAAAACATCACTGCTCAGATCTGCCCGTTTTCATCGTCCCTGGTACACGCCCACTGCTCTGCTCTCTTCATCCTTCTCCAGTTTATTTTTTTATCAGTGACACGTGGAGGATTCAGCGGCGTCGTTTCATCATTTTAGTGTAAATCATCAGGGGGCCGACAGCACCCGACGTTTGTCCCCTGAGGAAAGCCATAGGCTGAAACGCGTCGGGACTTTGTAAGCTGTCCATTAAGACATGCCGTAAATTATGGCATTTTATTTTAACCAGTGAGTGCCTTGGGTTTTTTAAATCTTTTAAGCACCTGACGCTTTGTTGATGACCACTGGGTAAGTTTTCAGCAAACTTTTTTTAAAATAAATTTTAGGTGAATATTGTGATTTGATATGACCAAATTATAAGATCCAGCGGACACAAGCACAGAAGGTCTGCTTTAATAAAAACATAATGTCCAAAGTAATAGAGATGCACCGATCCAGCTTTTTTCTGCTCTGATACTGATGTACTAGTGTTCATGTCAGATTCAGGATTATACAACATGTCAAACCTGCTGAGCACAAACTCCTCACTGTGAGACAAGCACAGTTCTGTTATTTTATCTGATCAGCTTTCCTCTGTGGTTTCCGTCCCACATATATATATATACATACATATATATATATATACATATATATATATATATATATATATATATATATATATATATATATATATATATATATATATATATATATATATATATATATATATATATAGGGCCTGACCGATATGGATTTTGTTGTGGCTTATATGTACCGATATAATGGGAGTTGGAGCTGCCGATATAATTGCCGATATATTTAGTGATGTAAAAATTCACTGTAAATCTTGAATTGTTTAAAAAAACTTAAGTTTGGCTCTAGTGGATTTTAAACTGGGTTTATTTAGGCAACATTTATTATTATTCTGCCTCTTTACATCATATGTCATAGGACTAAAGCAGGTCTAAAGCAGGTCTAAACCAGAACTGAACCAGGACTGAGTGTCAGGACTCGGTCTCTATCTCTCATCCGTCT
The DNA here is from genome assembly GCF_026225935.1 of Boleophthalmus pectinirostris. Classification (NCBI taxonomy): domain Eukaryota; kingdom Metazoa; phylum Chordata; class Actinopteri; order Gobiiformes; family Gobiidae; genus Boleophthalmus; species Boleophthalmus pectinirostris. The sequence goes on from NW_026571473.1 coordinate 38,935,927, forward strand.
CTTGAGCCCAAGATTAGTCCTGGTTTATTTATTTTATGCTGAACTACATCCAAATATGCAAGTTTTTTCTCTCCTATCCACACGCATATTTCTGAAAGTTTTGTTTTCAGCCGCTGCTGCTGTCAAACTACCAAGAGTCTGCACGCGACATGAAGAGAAAAAAGTGAGAGAAAGAGAAAACACAGCTCCCAATAAGGATCAGGCTCCCGTTGTTCTCTTCAAAGAGCCGCTTCGTTCGCGACCGACCCATCACTACTAGCTAGTAAAGAAACTACCGCTATTAGCCTTTAGCCGTAAATACGTGAGCGCCACGGTAATTAATTATATGTGTAAATGTTGATCATTCACACCTCTATTCACAGCTTATTTACATATCAGTGCAGGTCCAGTAACAAATATACGGCCAATATAATCACTTTACAACAGACCAATACAAAACAGTCTGTTGTGAGAACTACAGCAGCTAATCGCTAACCAATCAGAACGAACCAAAACCAGCTTCAAAGTCGACATATTTTCCAACACTCAGCGCTCACACAGGCTCCTCCCACATCACAAGTCTGCACTAATAAACTTAATTTGAATCCAGACTCAAACCGATTGTCCGTAAAAAAAACATAATCTGTGTTGCGGAGTCCGCGGCTGTAACCGCCATCCGCGCATCTCTAGTACGAACACACACACAGACAAATGACTCCACAGATAAACACTGATGACAACAAATGTATGGCTCTTTCATTTACATTTCCAATAAAAGAGCGCTATACTCTACGTTTTAATTCATTAATTAGTTTTGCGTATAACATGCGATTAATCGCTCAAACTCATGCGATTAATCACGATTAAATTTTTTTAATTTTTGCCCAGCCATAATATATATATATATATATATATAAAAAAGTAGGAAGCGAGGAAAGAGAATTGAAAATCAACCCCCACTGAAGACAAATTGTGGACAGAGAGGACAAAGGTGACTGCACAGGCATGTTCTGTACTTGTTGAAATGTTCTGTACTTGTGAGATGTTCTGTACTTGTTGAGATGTTCTGTACTTGTTGAGATGTTCTGTGTTGAGATGTTCTGTACTTGTTGAGATGTTCTGTTCTGTACTTGTTGAGATGTTCTGTACTTGTTGATGTTCTGTACTTGTTGAAATGTTCTGTACTTGTTGAGATGTTCTGTACTTGTTGAGATGTTCTGTACTTGTTGAGATGTTCTGTACTTGTTGAGATGTTCTGTACTTGTTGAGATGTTCTGTACTTGTTGAAATGTTCTGTACTTGTTGAGATGTTCTGTACTTGTTGAAATGTTCTGTACTTGTTGAGATGTTCTGTACTTGTTGAGATGTTCAGTACTTGTTGAAATGTTCTGTACTTGTTGAGATGTTCTGTACTTGTTGAAATGTTCTGTACTTGTTGAGATGTTCTGTACTTGTTGAGATGTTCTGTACTTGTTGAGATGTTCAGTACTTGTTGAAATGTTCTGTACTTGTTGAGATGTTCTGTACTTGTTGAGATGTTCTGTACTTGTTGAAATGTTCTGTACTTGTTGAGATGTTCTGTACTTGTTGAGATGTTCTGTACTTGATGAGATGAAAAAGGATGTGTGTTTTTATTACAATCCGACTCATATTCACGGCGAATAACGAGGAAATTTATTTTGAGGCGCCAAAATGCAAAGATACGAGACACACCCTGTCCCCCTCTGGAGACTATCGATCCTATCGATACGTGAACCGCCCCTGTCCGAGTCTGGACACACTGCACGCGCCAGCGTTTAGGGCCTATTTACAAACCTATTTAGTTGGTTAGTTTCACTGTGGACCTGATACAACCGGCTAAACGCGCCCAGTCAAGTCAAGTCAGATGATCTCTCCCATAAACAAACACAGAGGCAGAGCTGCGCTGCACGTCCCGCTGCAGCTGCAGGTGCAGCCGCTCTCGCCATGACGCGCGGCTGTGGTTTCGCGAGATTACGCGCGTACACTCGTGCAGTGGAGCCAGGGCCGTACGTTTGTTTCTCAATGGGAAATATCATCAGACTTGACTGGGCGCGTTTACAACAGGTCCACAGTAAAAAACTAACCACATGAACAGACTTGGATTTACCGTGTGTACAGGCGGATCACGGCAAACGCCAGGATTTCAGAAGTACATTTCAAAACACTAATGAACAGTTTTTCTAAACCAAACGACACAGAACTGCCCCAGGTGGACGTTGTACTGATGATAAACGCACAAATACAACAATAGACTCGTGCTCTCTGTGTGTTTTGACGAGGACACGCGCCTGCGCTCACGTAGAGCGTCAGAAAACAGGATGGATCCTCTTTTCTGAAATCTACGCGCGCAGGACGCGCTGCTCCATTCCCTCGCCTGGCGCGCGCAGTGGAGCCGCTCTCATTCACTTTTAATGCATTTTAAAAATTAAACGTCCAAAAGTTCCAGTTTTTACTCAGTGGAGACAGATTCAGCGTGTGGTCCACAGTCCAGGCGCGTGTCACTGCAGATACAGTGAGTCTCGAGACGTGATGAGATAAAGAAACATGTTACTAGAACAAAGTTTGAGGAGCACTGATTTAAACAACAGCACATGTGACAGAGGAGGAAGGAGCTGGACTAAAATGTAAATAAATCAACACTGAAATAAAAGTAGCATAAACTCATAACGTACCGAAAACACACAGCAGTTTCCCGTGAGCACGACAGTTTCGATGTTCCAACACAAATGACCAGAAACAGAACAGAGCAGAACCTCCGGAAGTGCATTTCAAAATAAAAGTTTGGAGCGTAGATTAGAGTTAGACAATTCATGTTCATCACACAGTGACATTTGAAGTGGAATAAACCAGAGGGAATTAAAATATGCATCAAGAAAAATAATATAGACAGTTTAATAAATAATAATATAAATATACATTTACTGGGTGTTCCATAAATAACAGACAGTGTCTTTTGCAGAGTTCACTTTAAAACTGTAATATCTTGTGGTTATTAAAATCTGTTCAGGTTCACATTGTTATGATGATACTTTTACTTGTGTATTTTTTGAGTATTTATTTTACTTAAGTAAGAAAATTATGAACTTCTTCCACCGCTGTGTCCAGGTGCAAGAAAATAAGAATAAAAAGTTTTGTAATTTGGAAAAACGACTCCTTAAGTAAAAATAATTAACCTCCTCTTTCTGTTTTATTTTCTTTATTAACTCTGAATACATGAAATATTTAAAGTTGCACTGTGTAACTTTCATTACAAGACCGAGTCCAAGCTCCTTTAAGACCAAGACAAGACCGAGTCCAAGCTCCTTAAGACCAAGACCCAAGTTCAAGACCGAGAGCAAGACAAGACCGAGTCCAAGCTCCAAGAAGACCGAGACCAAGACAAGTCCGAGTCCAAGACCGAGTCCAAGACCAAGACTCAAGACCAAGACAAGACCGAGAGACCGAGTCCAAGCGCCTTCAAGACCGAGACAAGAGACAAGACCAAGTCCAAGCTCCTTTAAGACCAAGACAAGACCAAGTCCAAGCTCCTTCAAGACCGAGACAAGACCGAGACAAGACAGTCCAAGCTCCTTTAAGACCAAGACAAGACCAAGTCCAAGCACCTTCAAGACCGAGACAAGACCAAGTCCAAGCTCCTTCAAGACCGAGACAAGACCGAGTCCAAGCGCCTTCAAGACCGAGTCCAAGCTCCTTTAAGACCAAGACAAGACCGAGACAAGACCGAGTCCAAGCGCCTTCAAGACCGAGACGAGACCAAGACAAGTCCGAGTCCAAGCACCTTCAAGACCGAGACAAGACCAAGTCCAAGCTCCTTCAAGACCGAGACAAGACCAAGTCCAAGCTCCTTCAAGACCGAGACAAGACCGAGACAAGACCAAGTCCAAGCTCCTTCAAGACCGAGACAAGACCGAGTCCAAGCGCCTTCAAGACCGAGACGAGACCAAGACAAGTCCGAGTCCAAGCACCTTCAAGACCGAGACAAGACCGAGTCCAAGCTCCTTCAAGACCGAGTTCAAGCTCCTTCAAGACCGAGACAAGACCATGAAAAAAACAAGACCGAACACCTTCAAGACCGAGACAAGACCGAGTCCAAGCGTCTTCAAGACCGAGTTCAAGCTCCTTGAAGACCAAGACAAGACTGAGTCCGAGCAACTTCAAGACTGAGACAAGACCTAGAAAAAAATTAGTTCAAGCTTCTTCAAGGCCGAGACAAGACCGAGTCCAAGCGCCTTCAAGACCGAGACAAGACCGAGTCCAAGCGCCTTCGAAACCGGGACAAGACCGAGTCCAAGCAGTTTTACAGAACAATGAGTTTATAAAATTACAACAAAAGAACAAAAAAAGTCAATAAAATCTATAAAATGAGTGAAAAATTACTTAAACTTTACAAAATCTTTATTAAAATATTTACAAAATGAAATTATACAACACATTAAAGCCCCATTCCCCTTTTTGTTCCCTGTAGACCTTTTTAAAATTAAAATATTATGAATTTAAAACAAAACAAAACGAGAGATAATCGATAACGGACGTGGTCACAGGTCGATAAAAACTACAGGAGCACCTCATGTTTTAACACTTTCAGCTGCAGCCGTTCTGTTTTGTGTTTTGAAATTTTTAAAATGTTGAATTTAAAAAATGTAAATAAAAAACACAGACTCTGACTTTGCTCTGCCTGGAATGTTCCGCAGTGTGACTTTAAACAGCTCAAACTTACATTTATTCAATTATACAGGTGGTTTTACAGCTCAAAAACACCTCGGAAAACAAAAACAAACACTCCGACTGTGAGCGGGTTTTGTTTAATGCCACACTGCGGAACATTCCAGACAAAGCGGTAACATCTCCACGTTGAAAAGTATTTGAAAAGTTCCACAATCCACCTTTAAAATACACGACAGGTTAGACTCATTTCATTAAAACACCATTATATTTTATTAAAAGATCTTTCTAGTTTTTATATTATTTACATTTTTGGTGAAGTTTATAATTTAGTTTATATTAATTATGAATCCGTGTTTCATTCGTTCATTCGTTTTTCAAAATAAAACCAAAAGAAAATAACAGTTTTCTTCATTATTTGTCTCCAAAACCAAAATGAAAAAACAGATAATGATTCGTTTTTTCAGTTTTCGATTTTGTGTTTAAATGAAAAATGGAAAAAAACGGATAACGGGCTGAACCAGGACTAAACCAAGATTAAAACAAGACTAAACCGTTTTCATTCCTGATCCTGGTCTCAGTCCCAGTCTCGTCCTGGCCTCAGTCCCAGTCTCGGTCTTGGCCTCAGTCCTGGTGTCAGTTCCCTGGTCTAAATCCTAGTCTCAGTCCCAGTCTGGTTCCAATCTGGTCCTGGACCTAGTTTATTCCTGGTTTAGTCCTGGTTCAGTCCTGGTCTAGTCCTGGTTTAGACCTGGTTCAGTCCTGGTTTAGTCCTGGTTCAGTCCTGGTCTAGTCCTGGTTTAGACCTGGTTCAGTCCTGGTTTAGTCCTGGTTCAGTCCTGGTTCAGTCCTGGTCTAGTCCTGGTTTAGACCTGGTTCAGTCCTGGTTCAGTCCTGGTTTAGTCCTGGTTCAGTCCTGTTTTAGTCCTGTTTTAGTCCTGTATTAGTCCTGGCTCAGTCCTGGTTCAGTCCTGGTTTAGTCCTGGTTCAGTACTGGTCTAGTCCTGGTTTAGACCTGGTTCAGTCCTGGTTTAGTCCTGGTTCAGTCCTGGTTCAGTCCTGGTCTAGTCCTGGTTTAGACCTGGTTCAGTCCTGTTTTAGTCCTGTTTTAGTCCTGTATTAGTCCTGGCTCAGTCCTGGTCTAGTCCTGGTTTAGACCTGGTTCAGTCCTGTTTTAGTCCTGTTTTAGTCCTGTATTAGTCCTGGCTCAGTCCTGGTTTAGTCCTGGTTCAGTCCTGGCTCAGTCCTGGTTCAGTCCTGGTTTAGTCCTGAATTTAGTCCCAGTTTAGTCCAGATTTTGATGTGTGTGAATCCTCTATACACTCAGTGTTCGTGTTTGGAGGGGGCTCTCTGCTGCTCCCTGCAGTACAGGTGGGTGTACTGCAGCTCAGTGTTCGTGTTTGGAGGGGGCTCTCTGCTGCTCCCTGCAGTACAGGTGGGTGTACTGCAGCTCAGTGTTCGTGTTTGGAGGGGGCTCTCTGCTGCTCCCTGTAGTACAGGTCGGTGTACTGCAGCAGTAGCTCCAGCGCTCGCAGCAGCAGGACGTCTGAGCTCAGGTCCAGCTCGAGTTCACACCAGTAGTTCCTCACTGGCACCACGGAGGACGGGGACATGCCCACCAGCTCCGCCGCTTTAAACATCTGCAAACACACACAGGTTTTATTTGTACAGCATAAATCGTACACAAAATAATCTTACAAAAATAAGTCGTACACAAAATAATTCTACAAAAATAAATCGTACACAAAATAATTCTACAAAAATAAATCGTACACAAAATAATTCTACAAAAATAAATCGTACACAAAATAATTCTACAAAAATAAGTCGTACACAAAATAATTCTACAAAAATAAGTCGTACACAAAATAATTCTACAAAAATAAATCGTACACAAAATAATTCTACAAAAATAAGTCGTACACAAAAATAATTCTACAAAAAATAAATCGTACACAAAATAATTCTTACAAAAATAAGTCGTACACAAAATAATTCTACAAAAATAAATCGTACACAAAATAATTCTACAAAAATAAATCGTACACAAAATAATTCTACAAAAATAAGTCGTACACAAAATAATTCTACAAAAATAAGTCGTACACAAAATAATTCGACTTAAAATAATTCTACAAAAATAAGTCGTACACAAAATAATTCTACAAAAATAAGTCGTACACAAAATAATTCTACAAAAATAAGTCGTACACAAAATAATCCTACAAAAATAAGTCGTACACAAAGTAATTCTACAAAAAAAAGTCGTACACAAAATAATTCTACAAAAATAAGTCGTACACAAAATAATCCTACAAAAATAAGTCGTACACAAAGTAATTCTACAAAAATAAGTCGTACACAAAATAATTCTACAAAAAATAAGTCGTACACAAAATAATCCTACAAAAATAAATCGTACACAAAGTAATCCTACAAAAATAAGTCGTACACAAAATAATTCTACAAAAATAAGTCGTACACAAAATAATTCTACAAAAATAAGTCGTACACAAAATAATTCTACAAAAATAAGTCGTACACAAAATAATTCTACAAAAATAAGTCGTACACAAAATAATTCTACAAAAATAAATCGTACACAAAATAATTCTACAAAATAAGAAATACATTAAAATCACAAAACAAACAAATCAAAACATAAAACTAAATGCGAGAGAAGAGTGAGAGATGAAAACCTTTCAGTCAGTTTTGAGTTTGGATTTAAACAGAGTCAGAGTCGAGTCTGTTTCACAACCAGGACTGAACCAGAACTAAACAGGATTAAATTAAACAAGACTAAACCAGGACTAAACCAGGACTAAACCAGGATTAAACCAGGACAAATCCAGGACTAAAACCAGGACTAAACCAGGATTGAACCAGGACTAAACCAAAACTTATCCAGGACTAAACAGGATTAAATTAAACAAGACTAAACCAGGACTAAACCAGGACTAAACCAGGACTAATCCAGGACTAAACCAGGACTAAACCAGGATTAAACCAGGATTGAACCAGGACTAAACCAAAACTTATCCAGGACTAAACAGGATTAAATTAAACAGGACTAAACCAGGACTAAACCAAAACTAAACCAGGACTAAACCAGCACTGAACCAGGACTAAACCAGGATTAAATTAAACAGGACTAAACTAGGACTAAACCAGGATTGAACCAAGACTGAACCAGGACTCAACCAGGACTACACCAGGTCAAACAAATACCTGGATAAGTCTCTCCAAATCTAATTTAGACAGTAAACTTTTGATTTTTTCAGTTTTGTTTTTTAGCTGATAAAAATTTGCACTATTTATGATCTTCATTTAAATAGGGCCCAGGAGAGATCGCTAGATTACTCAAACATGCATGGGCGATCTAAAACCTCTCCAGACACAATGTTATAACATGTTAGAAACCTAAAAAAAAATCAATCAATCAATCAATCAATATCCCTTCTTTAAGCTTTTTTCGGCTTTTATAACCTACGATTTTTTTCCATCGTTTTTTTTTTTTTTTTACAAAGATTTAAAAATAATCGTTTGTGGCTCGTTACCGCTTGTCGAACGATGATGCTCTTGTAAACCTCGGACGTGTCCTTCTGAGTTTCGTTACAGATTTTGTCCACATGAGTCAGGAGGACGACCTGATGAACACCTTTAAAAACACGACAAATATGTCAGGAAAATGATAAAATAATAACAGGTTAAAATTAAAAGACTGAACCAGGACTAAACCAAGACTAAACCACCAGAAAACTGGGTCAGATCTAAACCAGGACTAAACCAGGTCTAAACCAGGACTAATTCAGGTCTAAACCAGGACTAATTCAGGACTAAACCAGGACTGAACCAGACTGAACCAGGACTGGACCAGGACTAAACCAAAACACTACAGCAGGACTACACCAGAACTGGACCAGGTCTAAACCAGGATTAAACCAGGATTAAACCAGGACTAAACCAGGTCTAAACCAGGTCTAAACCAGGTGACCAAAACCAGGACTAAACCAGGAATAAACCAGGACTTAAACCAGGACTAAACCAGGACTAAACCAGGTCTAAACCAGGACTAAAACCAGGACTAAACCAGGAATAAACCAAGGACTAAACCAAGACTGGACCAGGACTGGACCAGGTCTAAACCAAGACTACACCAGAACTGGACCAGGACTAAACCAAGACTACACCCAGGACTACACCAGAACTGGACCAGGACTAAACCAGGACATAAACCAGGACTAAACCAGGACTGGACCAGGACTAAACCAAGACTACACCAGAACTGGGCCAGATCTAAACCAGGACTAAACCAGGACTGAACCAAGACTGGACCAGGACGGGACCAGGACTAAACCAAGACTACACCAGGACTACACCAGAACTGGACCAGGTCTAAACCAGGACTAAACCAGGACTAAACTAGGTCTAAACCAGGTCTAAACTAGGTCTAAACCAGGACTAAACCAGGACTAAACTAGGTCTAAACCAGGTCTAAACTAGGTCTAAACCAGGACTAAACCAGGACTAAACTAGGTCTAAACCAGGTCTAAACTAGGTCTAAACCAGGACTAAACCAGGACTACACCAGGACGCCCTGAATAATTCAAGTATTTTCCTCCAGTGCGTTTTCTGATCTGACCGGACTTTAGGAGTTGAAGAGGAGGAGTCAGTGTGGAGCAGGACTCACCCAGGTCGGTGATGAAGCTCCTCAGCTGCTGGAGGAAGACTCTGGTGCTGTCGGAGCAGGTGGAGACTTTGGAGGCGTCCAGGACAAAAGCCACACAGTGCATGTGCTCCCTCAGGCCCGGGCGCTTTATGTAGCCCTCTGTGTCTGAGCACAGAGCCTGATCCACTCGGAACTGCACACACAACAGCAGCACATGAGACCAGCACGATTCTACAGCTCCTCTAAAGCTTTTACAGAGTATCACACGTTAACCTTCTACTTACCCACCCTGCAAAAAAGCTCTGGCAAAATTTAAGATCTAAACCAGGGGTGCTCACACTTTTTCCGCATGCGAGCTACTTACAAAATGATCTACCTAATACAAAGCCAAGCAAACTGCACTGAAACACTCTGTGCCCCTTTTTTGGACCCTCACCCACAGTTTGAGAACCTCTTCTTTAAGAGAACTTCCTCTGGCACTTTACACAAAACTGTGAAAAAAGTGAAGGAAGATTTTTAAACCTGTTTTTTAAAGTTTCAAACTGGAGTTGCATTCTTTTCTGGTTTTGCAGTGATATTTACCAGCCTCTGCACGTTTACTAGGGATGGGCATGATTAGTCGATTAATTGATAATTGATCATTAAGAATTTCATCGATTACGTAAATTTTAATCGACAAACCGAATGTAGGTTGCTGTGTGTATTGTGACCAAACAGGTGTGTACATGTGTCTCTGCATCAGAAGGAGCGAGACACAAACAGTGGGTCAGTCTGTAACGAACCGAAGCACAAATGTGGATTTAACGATGATTTGTACAAGAAATTCCACACTTTCCGTTGCGTTGGGACAAGTGTGAGTCCATGTGCACAGTGTATAAAGCAGCACATATGTTTCTGTGTCCAGTGGGAAAAAGTTTTACCAGGTGAGAGTCGCTCAATGTGGATGACGAGGCCCCGCCCCCCTCCCCCCGTACGCTGTCCTGGTTTTGACAAACGCAAATATGTTCACACTAACCTGTATTCACCTGAGTCATGTCTTTTAATCCGACAGAAATTGAACCACATCAGCGACACAAGAGCTGGAGTTTTTATCTTTGCTTAGTTTATGCAAATTAGTGATGTGGTTTTAAGTTTTGTTTCTGTGAGATTTGAACAAAACTGAATTAAAGACATTATAATAAACGGACTGATGTGGCTCTAGAGTCTTTATGGTTTATATGTCGTAAAGTTGAATTTATTTATGCAGATTAGTGCAGATAGTAATAATAATGATGATCATTTTAATATAAAAACGTTAATGATTAATCGATAATCGATCGTTAATTCTCTTGACGATCGATTAAGAAAATTTCATCGAATGCCCGTCCCTAACGTTTACCAAACCAAACGCACATTGTGACAAACACAGATGCATTTGTCACTTTTGTTAGACAAACTTCAGTCAAATGTGGCAGTAGGTCTGTTCTGTAGATCCGCTCTATGCTGTAGACCTGCTTTGTGCCAACACTGGAACACAAATTTAGACTGGTTTTTGCTTCACGTTTGGTCTTGCTCTTCTAATCAGCCGCACTGTGGGAGGGGCTTGTGTTTGCTGTACGCAGGAAGGAGCGAGAGCGTGAAAAGGCGAGGGGCGGCGTGCTGACGTGAGGCAGATGGACAGGTAGGATGTTTAGGAAGTTGAACCTGCCCTGTGATGCACGCTGGTACACGAGGGCACACGCTGTCGCAGACGAGCCGTGCATAGGGAGCGTGTGTGTTTGTGATGCGCCGTAGAGTCTCCGCGGGTTTCAAATGAGCGCACAGGCTGCACTGAGACGCCCCACACGCTCCTGCACCCGCTACAAGTTTATTACCAACAGCAGCGGCCGGAATGAAATATGATCACACTTGTGGAGTGTCAGACCTCGAGTGAGAGACAAGACCGAGTCCAAACGTGAGTCCGAGAAGAGACACGGCGATCTACCCACACGACCTTGGTGATCGACTGGTAGATTGCAATCGACATATTGAGCACCCCTGATGTAAACACTTAAATCTGTCAGGAAATGACTTAAAAGTAATTAAATAATCTGTTCATGCAGCGAGATCATTTTACTTGACGAGTTCTCTTAAAATAAACGACCTCCAGACGAGAACGAGCCTCGTATATCCTGGTACAGTGAGACGGTTACATGAGCGGTAGGGCATCTGGTGTACCTGGTATCCGTCGGGGGCGTGTCCTTTGACCACACTGAGCAGCTGCTGCAGACTGGGTCCACCACAGTCTCCAAAGCCCATGGAGTCCCACAGCTCCAGAGCACAGGTCTTGTCCGAGGAACGAAGAGGGAAACACTGGAGCTGCACACAAACACAAACACAAACATAAACAAACACACATAAAGACACATAAACACACACAGACACACACAAAGATACACGAACACAGACACAAACAAAAGAGTTTAAATATGTGACAGGTTAAACCCAATTCACTAAAACATATTTAACATCTTTATGTTTCCATCCATCCCTTTTTTTTCCCGCTTTATCTGGGGTCGGGTCGTGGAGGCAGCCGTCTAAGCAGGGACTCCCACACTTCTCTTTCCACACACACACTTCCTCCAGCTCCTCCAGGGGGACCCCGAGGTGTTCCCAGGCCAGCCCAGAGACATAGTCCCTCCAGTGTGTCCTGGATCTTCCCCGGAGCCTCCTCCTGGTGGGACAGGCCCAGAACAACTCCTGAGGGAGACGCCCAGGAGGCATCCGGAACAGATGTCCTCTCCTCAGCCACTCCTCTCCACCTGGAGGAGCAGCAGCTCTACTCCGAGCTCCTCCCGTGTGACTGAGCTCCTCACCCAATCTCTAAGGGAGCGCCCAGACACCCTGCGGAGGAAACTCATTTGTGCCACTTGTATCCACGATCTCGTCCTTTTGGTCATTACCCAGAGCTCATGACCAGAGGTGAGTGGGGGAATGTAGATTGACGGTAAATCTAGAGCTTCGCCTTTCGACTCAGCTCCTCTTCACCACAACGGTCCGATACAGCGACTACATCACTGCACCTGTCCACCTGTCAATCTCACGCTCCGTCCTCCCCTCACTCAAGAACAAGACCAGGACATACTTGAACTCCTCCACTTGAGGCAGAGACTCTCCATCTGGAGAGGGCAAGACGCCTTTTTCTGGTCAAGAACCACAACCTCAGATTTGGAGGAGCCGATCTTCATCTCAGACGCTTCACACTCGGGTCAAACCGCCCCAGAGCTGCAGGTCCTGGTCTGATGAAGACAACAGGACAACATCATCTGCGAACAGCAGAGATGATCCTGTGGTTCTCAAACCGGACCCTCCGACCCCTGACTGCGCCTAGAAATTCTGTCCATAAAAACAATGAACAGAACCGGTGACAGGAGCGACCCTGGCGGAGTCCAACCACTGTCAGAAATGATTATATTTAATCATAAAATCTTGAACTTTGTTTGGTTTTCTAATAGTTTCTTTTTGTTTGTATGGCACCTCATCCCCTGTACCAACCTGTACCAACCTGTACCAGCCTGTACCAGTCCTGTACCAGCCTGTACCAGCCTGTACCAGTCTGTACCAGCCTGTACCAGCCTGTACCAGCCTGTACCAGCCTGTACCAGTCCTGTACCAGTCTGTACCAGTCTGTACCAACCTGTACCAGCCTGTACCAGTCTGTACCAGCCTGTACCAGCCTGTACCAGTCTGTACCAGCCTGTACCAGCCTGTACCAGCCTGTACCAGTCTGTACCAGTCTGTACCAGCTGCATGTACCTTCTTTGTAAAGCTGCCGTGGCTCTGTCCCACCATGGCTCTGTTGGTGACTCTCCCCTCAAACACAGACTGCACTGAGCTGATGAAGCTGGACTTGCCCGAGCCCACAGGTCCCACGAGGAGGACACGCGCCTGTGCCACGTCCCGACTGCAGGGGGCGTAGGAGGACAGCCTCTGCACCAGGGCGCTCCTCTCTCTGCACAACAAACACAAGACCAGGGTCAATTAATGTTTCTTAAATGTCTCAGGTCCTTTAACCTTGAACAGGTTAAAGGACCTGAGACATTTAAGAAACATTAAGAATCCGTGTGTCATTCCTTCATTCGTTTTTCAAGATAAAACCAAAAGTTAGAAAACGAAAAACTAAAAAAAAAAAAAAACAGAAAACAGTTTTCTTCATTATTTGTCTCCAAAACCAAAATGAAAAAAACAGGTCATGATTCATTTTTTCTGGTCTGGTCCCGGTCTCAATCCTGAGCCTCAGAAATGTTTCTTACTTCGGACGACAGCACGTTTTGGACTTCTTTCGTCTGAGTGAGCGATGCTTTTTTTCATTTGAATAAAGTTTAGTTTTTACCTGAACTTTAGATTCTTTGACATTCAAGGAATAAATTACAAAAAACCCAACTAAATCTTGAGGTTTTTATTTCAAATATTTCAAATTTCAAATATATAATAATACTAACTAAATTATTATAATAAACAAATTGATTAAAAAAATACTCTGTAGACCGAAGAAACTACTAAAGGTAAAAGGAAACTAAATGAAATAATGAAACAGCATGAGCCTGTTTTGTGGTTTTCTATAAAAATAACTCCAGTGTCATGAGACTTCCTCAGGATCCTGTGTCTCTCTCTCGTGTGAGTGACAATGACAAAATCGACTTTAAATGTCCCATCTGATGTAAAATAACTCTTTTCACCTTGTATCTTCTGCACATGAACAAGCACAGTTTGGGTTTTGGAACATCCATTACACCAGACATGTCCAAACTATGGCCCAGGGGTCAAATGCGGCCCTCAGACAAATTCTTCTTGGCCCTCAGGCTTCCAGGTGAATTGGTCCAAATTACTTTGCATCAATTAAAAAAATATTTTTTTACTGTAAGTTTTTTGAAAATCTATTTTGATAAAGGTCATGTTGTATATTTAGTGTGTGGTTTTAATGATCTGAGCATGAATAAAGACTGATGTTTCATTCTAACGTGTTAAACCTGCACATATTTTAATTATTCACTGTATTGAGCATCAGTCTACGGCCCTCGATCGGCCCTCTGCTTCATCTGTGTTTAAACATGTGGCTCTTGATGAAATAAGTTTGGACACCTCTGCATTACACAATAGTTATAAAATCTTACTGAGAACTATGAAAGTGTGGTTATCATCCCCCTCATCCCCCCGCCCGTCCTGAGAAAGCACAGGGTCCGCCCTCCAAACGTGACGTAGGCTCTGAGTGAGCCGCCCTTCCTCCGCCATCTCAGGGAGGGAGGGGGAGACAGACGTGACCCTGATAGAGGCAGGAATAAACTTTTATTCATCATGGAGATACAGCGCGTTCAGCCGCATGTGTTGGACGCGGAATCGGATGAGGACTTTGAGGAGCACGAAGCTCAAGCACCGCGTCCACATCAACTGAACATTACTGATTGGTAAAGTATTAATAAACACTAGTAGATCAACTTATTATATCATGTACACTGCAGTCGGGGCGGAGGTGGGGGAGGGAGGCGGGTGTGAAGCATTTTCTGCTACGTCAAACGTGTCATAGGTGAATCTGCCCGTCATCGTTGTAGCAGTTTTAGTTTGTTGTCACGTGGGAGGGTGGCAGAACTACTCTGCATTTTGTTAAAAAAACACAGAATCAATCTAAAAAATACTTGGGCGACAAATCCCACACATCACTCTGAGAAGGCAGAAAGCTCTGAAAAGTTGATTTTGCATGAGATGGGCTCTTTAAATCAATCAGAATCAGTTTGTGCCTCTTGGTTTTCAGTCAAAGTTTGGTCTGTGTGTGGGAAACACTGAATTTACTGTCACTTACTCCTCCGTCCACTCCACGTTTCTCCAGGGCGTCTGAAGCTTTGATAAAAAACAGTTTTCTGAAAGAAAAACACAACAATAACATGATGTAAAGAGCCCAGATTACACTATTTTTCTGATCTATGTTCTAATGTTGTGTCCTCCTCAAAAACAGATCTGGAGTTGTGTTTTGTTTCATACATAAGGGTCCGGTCAAGTGGTAA
>NW_026571473.1:38951774-38968515 GCF_026225935.1 Boleophthalmus pectinirostris
TAAACGTGCAGAGGCTGGTAAATATCACTGCAAAACCAGAAAAGAATGCAACTCCAGTTTGAAACTTTAAAAAACAGGTTTAAAAATCTTCCTTCACTTTTTTCACAGTTTTGTGTAAAGTGCCAGAGGAAGTTCTCTTAAAGAAGAGGTTCTCAAACTGTGGGTGAGGGTCCAAAAAAGGGGCACAGAGTGTTTCAGTGCAGTTTGCTTGGCTTTGTATTAGGTAGATCATTTTGTAAGTAGCTCGCATGCGGAAAAAGTGTGAGCACCCCTGGTTTAGATCTTAAATTTTGCCAGAGCTTTTTTGCAGGGTGGGTAAGTAGAAGGTTAACGTGTGATACTCTGTAAAAGCTTTAGAGGAGCTGTAGAATCGTGCTGGTCTCATGTGCTGCTGTTGTGTGTGCAGTTCCGAGTGGATCAGGCTCTGTGCTCAGACACAGAGGGCTACATAAAGCGCCCGGGCCTGAGGGAGCACATGCACTGTGTGGCTTTTGTCCTGGACGCCTCCAAAGTCTCCACCTGCTCCGACAGCACCAGAGTCTTCCTCCAGCAGCTGAGGAGCTTCATCACCGACCTGGGTGAGTCCTGCTCCACACTGACTCCTCCTCTTCAACTCCTAAAGTCTGGTCAGATCAGAAAACGCACTGGAGGAAAATACTTGAATTATTCAGGGCGTCCTGGTGTAGTCCTGGTTTAGTCCTGGTTTAGACCTAGTTTAGACCTGGTTTAGACCTAGTTTAGTCCTGGTTTAGTCCTGGTTTAGACCTAGTTTAAACCTGGTTTAGACCTAGTTTAGTCCTGGTTTAGTCCTGGTTTAGACCTAGTTTAGACCTGGTTTAGACCTAGTTTAGTCCTGGTTTAGTCCTGGTTTAGACCTGGTCCAGTTCTGGTGTAGTCCTGGTGTAGTCTTGGTTTAGTCCTGGTCCCACTCTGGTCCAGTCTTGGTTCAGTCCTGGTTTAGTCCTGGTTTAGATCTGGCCCAGTTCTGGTGTAGTCTTGGTTTAGTCCTGGTCCAGTCCTGGTTTAGTCCTGGTTAGGTCCTGGTTTAGTCCTGGTCCAGTTCTGGTGTAGTCCTGGTGTAGTCTTGGTTTAGTCCTGGTCCAGTTCTGGTGTAGTCTTGGTTTAGTCCTGGTCCAGTTCTGGTGTAGTCTTGGTTTAGACCTGGTCCAGTCCTGGTCCAGTCCTGGTCCAGTCTTGGTTCAGTCCTGGTTTAGTCCTGGTTTAGACCTGGTTTAGACCTGGTTTAGTCCTGGTTTAATCCTGGTTTAATCCTGGTTTAGACCTGGTCCAGTCCTGGTTCAGTCGTGGTTCAGTCCTGGTTTAGACCTGAATTAGTCCTGGTTTAGACCTGAATTAGTCTTGGTTTAGTCCTGGTTTAGTCCTGGTTTAGTCCTGGTTTAGACCTAGTTTAGACCTGGTTTAGACCTAGTTTAGTCCTGGTTTAGTCCTGGTTTAGACCTGGTTTAGACCTGGTCCAGTTCTGGTGTAGTCCTGGTGTAGTCTTGGTTTAGTCCTGGTCCCGTCCTGGTCCAGTCTTGGTTCAGTCCTGGTTTAGTCCTGGTTTAGATCTGGCCCAGTTCTGGTGTAGTCTTGGTTTAGTCCTGGTCCAGTCCTGGTTTAGTCCTGGTTATGTCCTGGTTTAGTCCTGGTCCAGTTCTGGTGTAGTCCTGGTGTAGTCTTGGTTTAGTCCTGGTCCAGTCCTGGTTTAGTCCTGGTTATGTCCTGGTTTAGTCCTGGTCCAGTTCTGGTGTAGTCCTGGTGTAGTCTTGGTTTAGTCCTGGTCCAGTTCTGGTGTAGTCTTGGTTTAGTCCTGGTCCAGTTCTGGTGTAGTCTTGGTTTAGACCTGGTCCAGTCCTGGTCCAGTCCTGGTCCAGTCTTGGTTCAGTCCTGGTTTAGTCCTGGTTTAGACCTGGTTTAGACCTGGTTTAGACCTGGTTTAGTCCTGGTTTAATCCTGGTTTAATCCTGGTTTAGACCTGGTCCAGTCCTGGTTCAGTCGTGGTTCAGTCCTGGTTTAGACCTGAATTAGTCCTGGTTTAGACCTGAATTAGTCTTGGTTTAGTCCTGGTTTAGACCTAGTTTAGACCTGGTTTAGACCTAGTTTAGTCCTGGTTTAGTCCTGGTTTAGACCTGGTTTAGACCTGGTCCAGTTCTGGTGTAGTCCTGGTGTAGTCTTGGTTTAGTCCTGGTCCCGTCCTGGTCCAGTCTTGGTTCAGTCCTGGTTTAGTCCTGGTTTAGATCTGGCCCAGTTCTGGTGTAGTCTTGGTTTAGTCCTGGTCCAGTCCTGGTTTAGTCCTGGTTAGGTCCTGGTTTAGTCCTGGTCCAGTTCTGGTGTAGTCCTGGTGTAGTCTTGGTTTAGTCCTTGTCCAGTTCTGGTGTAGTCTTCGTTTAGACCTGGTCCAGTCCTGGTCCAGTCCTGGTCCAGTCTTGGTTCAGTTCTGGTTTAGTCCTGGTTTAGTCCTGGTTTATTCCTGGTTTATTCCTGGTTTAGTCCTGGTTTAGTCCTGGTTTAGTCTTGGTTCAGTCTTTTAATTTTAACCTGTTATTATTTTATCATTTTCCTGACATATTTGTTGTCGTGTTTTTAAAGGTGTTCATCAGGTCGTCCTCCTGACTCATGTGGACAAAATCTGTAACGAAACTCAGAAGGACACGTCCGAGGTTTACAAGAGCATCATCGTTCGACAAGCGGTAACGAGCCACAAACGATTATTTTTAAATCTTTGTAAAAAAAAAAAAAACGATGGAAAAAAATCGTAGGTTATAAAAGCCGAAAAAAGCTTAAAGAAGGGATATTGATTGATTGATTGATTGATTTTTTTTTAGGTTTCTAACATGTTATAACATTGTGTCTGGAGAGGTTTTAGATCGTCCATGCATGTTTGAGTAATCTAGCGATCTCTCCTGGGCCCTATTTAAATGAAGATCATAAATAGTGCAAATTTTTATCAGCTAAAAAAAACCCTGAAAAAATCTAAAGTTTACTGTCTAAATTAGATTTGGAGAGACTTATCCAGGTATTTGTTTGACCTGGGTTAGTCCTGGTTGAGTCCTGGTTCAGTCTTGGTTCAATCCTGGTTTAGTCCTGGTTTAGTCCTGTTTAATTTAATCCTGGTTTAGTCCTGGTTCAGTGCTGGTTTAGTCCTGGTTTAGTTTTGGTTTAGTCCTGGTTTAGTCCTGTTTAATTTAATCCTGTTTAGTCCTGGATAAGTTTTGGTTTAGTCCTGGTTCAATCCTGGTTTAATCCTGGTTTAGTCCTGGTTTAGTCCTGGTTTAGTCCTGGTTTAGTCTTGTTTAATTTAATCCTGTTTAGTCCTGGATAAGTTTTGGTTTAGTCCTGGTTCAATCCTGGTTTAGTCCTGGTTTAGTCCTGGATTTGTCCTGGTTTAATCCTGGTTTAGTCCTGGTTTAGTCCTGGTTTAGTCTTGTTTAATTTAATCCTGTTTAGTTCTGGTTCAGTCCTGGTTGTGAAACAGACTTGACTCTGACTCTGTTTAAATCCAGACTCAAAACTGACTGAAAGGTTTTCATCTCTCATTCTTCTCTCGCATTTAGTTTTATGTTTTGATTTGTTTGTTTTGTGATTTTAATGTATTTCTTATTTTGTAGAATTATTTTGTGTACGATTTATTTTTGTAGAATTATTTTGTGTACGACTTATTTTTGTAGAATTATTTTGTGTACGACTTATTTTTGTAGAATTACTTTGTGTACGACTTATTTTTGTAGAATTATTTTGTGTACGACTTAGTTTTTGTAGAATTATTTTGTGTACGACTTATTTTTGTAGGATTACTTTGTGTACGATTTATTTTTGTAGGATTATTTTGTGTACGACTTATTTTTGTAGAATTATTTTGTGTATGACTTATTTTTGTAGAATTACTTTGTGTACGACTTATTTTTGTAGGATTATTTTGTGTACGACTTATTTTTGTAGAATTATTTTGTGTACGACTTTTTTTTGTAGAATTACTTTGTGTACGACTTATTTTGTAGATTATTTTGTGTACGACTTATTTTTGTAGAATTATTTTTGTACGACTTATTTTTGTAGAATTATTTGTGTACGACTTATTTTTTGTAGAATTATTTTGTGTACGACTTATTTTTGTAGAATTATTTTGTGTACGACTTATTTTTGTAGAATTATTTTGTGTACGACTTATTTTTGTAGAATTATTTTGTGTACGATTTATTTTTGTAGAATTATTTTGTGTACGACTTATTTTTGTAGAATTATTTTGTGTACGACTTATTTTTGGAGAATTATTTTGTGTACGACTTATTTTTGTAGAATTATTTTGTGTACGACTTATTTTTGTAGAATTATTTTGTGTACGACTTATTTTTGTAGGATTATTTTGTGTACGACTTATTTTTGTAGAATTACTTTGTGTACGACTTATTTTTGTAGGATTATTTTGTGTACGACTTATTTTTGTAGAATTATTTTGTGTACGACTTATTTTTGTAGAATTATTTTGTGTACGACTTATTTTTGTAGAATTGTTTTGTGTACGACTTATTTTTGTAGAATTATTTTGTGTACGATTTATTTTTGTAGAATTATTTTGTGTACGATTTATTTTTGTAGAATTATTTTGTGTACGACTTATTTTTGTAGAATTATTTTGTGTACGACTTATTTTTTTTAGAATTATTTTGTGTACGATTTATTTTTGTAGAATTATTTTGTGTACGACTTATTTTTGTAGAATTATTTTGTGTACGACTTATTTTTGTAGAATTATTTTGTGTACGACTTATTTTTGTAGATTATTTTGTGTACGATTTTTTTTTGTAGAATTATTTTGTGTACGACTTATTTTTGTAGAATTATTTGTGTACGATTTATTTTTGTAGAATTATTTTGTGTACGACTTATTTTGTGTACGATTTATTTTTGTAGAATTATTTTGTGTACGATTTATTTTTGTAGAATTATTTTGTGTACGACTTATTTTTGTAAGATATTTTGTACTGTATGCTGTACAATAAAACCTGTGTGTGTTTGCAGATGTTTAAAGCGGCGGAGCTGGTGGGCATGTCCCCGTCCTCCGTGGTGCCAGTGAGGAACTACTGGTGTGAACTCGAGCTGGACCTGAGCTCAGACGTCCTGCTGCTGCGAGCGCTGGAGCTACTGCTGCAGTACACCGACCTGTACTACAGGGAGCAGCAGAGAGCCCCCTCCAAACACGAACACTGAGCTGCAGTACACCCACCTGTACTGCAGGGAGCAGCAGAGAGCCCCCTCCAAACACGAACACTGAGCTGCAGTACACCCACCTGTACTGCAGGGAGCAGCAGAGAGCCCCCTCCAAACACGAACACTGAGTGTATAGAGGATTCACACACATCAAAATCTGGACTAAACTGGGACTAAATTCAGGACTAAACCAGGACTGAACCAGGACTGAGCCAGGACTGAACCAGGACTAAACCAGGACTGAGCCAGGACTAATACAGGACTAAAACAGGACTAAAACAGGACTAAAACAGGACTGAACCAGGTCTAAACCAGGACTAGACCAGGACTGAGCCAGGACTAATACAGGACTAAAACAGGACTAAAACAGGACTGAACCAGGTCTAAACCAGGACTAGACCAGGACTGAACCAGGACTGAACCAGGACTAAACCAGGACTGAACCAGGTCTAAACCAGGACTAGACCAGTACTGAACCAGGACTAAACCAGGACTGAACCAGGACTGAGCCAGGACTAATACAGGACTAAAACAGGACTAAAACAGGACTGAACCAGGACTAAACCAGGACTGAACCAGGACTGAACCAGGTCTAAACCAGGACTAGACCAGGACTGAACCAGGACTGAACCAGGACTAAACCAGGACTGAACCAGGTCTAAACCAGGACTAGACCAGGACTGAACCAGGACTAAACCAGGACTGAACCAGGTCTAAACCAGGACTAGACCAGGACTGAACCAGGACTAAACCAGGAATAAACTAGGTCCAGGACCAGATTGGAACCAGACTGGGACTGAGACTAGGATTTAGACCGGGACTGACACCAGGACTGAGGCCAAGACCGAGACTGGGACTGAGGCCAGGACGAGACTGGGACTGAGACCAGGATCAGGAATGAAAACGGTTTAGTCTTGTTTTAATCTTGGTTTAGTCCTGGTTCAGCCCGTTATCCGTTTTTTTCCATTTTTCATTTAAACACAAAATCGAAAACTGAAAAAACGAATCATTATCTGTTTTTTCATTTTGGTTTTGGAGACAAATAATGAAGAAAACTGTTATTTTCTTTTGGTTTTATTTTGAAAAACAAATGAACGAATGAAACACGGATTCATAATTAATATAAACTAAATTATAAACTTCACCAAAAATGTAAATAAAATAAAAACTAGAAAGATCTTTTAATAAAATATAATGGTGTTTTAGTGAAATGAGTCTAACCTGTCGTGTATTTTAAAGGTGGATTGTGGAACTTTTCAAATGCTTTTCAACGTGGAGATGTTACCGCTTTGTCTGGAATGTTCCGCAGTGTGGCATTAAACAAAACCCGCTCACAGTCGGAGTGTTTGTTTTTGTTTTCCGAGGTGTTTTTGAGCTGTAAAACCACCTGTATAATTGAATAAATGTAAGTTTGAGCTGTTTAAAGTCACACTGCGGAACATTCCAGGTCAGTCAGAGTCTGTGTTTTTTATTTACATTTTTAAATTCAACATTTTAAAAATTTCAAAACACAAAACAGAACGGCTGCAGCTGAAAGTGTTAAAACATGAGGTGCTCCTGTAGTTTTTATCGACCTGTGACCACGTCCGTTATCGATTATCTCTCGTTTTGTTTTGTTTTAAATTCATAATATTTTAATTTTAAAAAGGTCTACAGGGAACAAAAAGGGGAATGGGGCTTTAATATGTTGTATAATTTCATTTTGTAAATATTTTAATAAAGATTTTGTAAAGTTGAAGTCATTTTTCACTCATTTTATAGATTTTATTGACTTTTTTTTTTTTTTGTAATTTTATAAACTCATTGTTCGGTAAAACTGCTTGGACTCGGTCTTGTCTCGGTCTTGAAGGAGCTTGGACTCATTTTTTTCTCGGTCTTGTCTCGGTCTTGAAGGCGCTTGGACTCGGACTTGTCTTGGTCTCGTCTCGGTCTTGAAGGAGCTTGGACTTGGTCTTGTCTCGGTCTTGAAGGCGCTTGGACTCGGTCTTGTCTTGGTCTTAAAGGAGCTTGGACTCGGTCTTGAAGGCGCTTGGACTCGGTCTTGTCTCGGTCTTGAAGGAGCTTGGACTCAGTCTTGTAATGAAAGTTACACAGTGCAACTTTAAATATTTCATGTATTCAGAGTTAATAAAGAAAATAAAACAGAAAGAGGAGGTTAATTATTTTTACTTGAGGAGTCGTTTTTCCAAATTACAAAACTTTTTATTCTTATTTTCTTGCACCTGGACACAGCGGTGGAAGAAGTTCATAATTTTCTTACTTAAGTAAAATAAATACTCAAAAAATACACAAGTAAAAGTAAAAGTATCATCATAACAATGTGAACCTGAACAGATTTTAATAACCACAAGATATTACAGTTTTAAAGTGAACTCTGCAAAAGACACTGTCTGTTATTTATGGAACACCCAGTAAATGTATATATTTATATTATTATTTATTAAACTGTCTATATTATTTTTCTTGATGCATATTTTAATTCCCTCTGGTTTATTCCACTTCAAATGTCACTGTGTGATGAACATGAATTGTCTAACTCTAATCTACGCTCCAAACTTTTATTTTGAAATGCACTTCCGGAGGTTCTGCTCTGTTCTGTTTCTGGTCATTTGTGTTGGAAATCGAAACTGTCGTGCTCACGGGAAACTGCTGTGTGTTTTCGGTACGTTATGAGTTTATGCTACTTTTATTTCAGTGTTGATTTATTTACATTTTAGTCCAGCTCCTTCCTCCTCTGTC
The DNA here is from genome assembly GCF_026225935.1 of Boleophthalmus pectinirostris. NCBI lineage: Eukaryota > Metazoa > Chordata > Actinopteri > Gobiiformes > Gobiidae > Boleophthalmus > Boleophthalmus pectinirostris. The sequence continues at coordinate 38,959,722 of NW_026571473.1, forward strand.
ACATGTGCTGTTGTTTAAATCAGTGCTCCTCAAACTTTGTTCTAGTAACATGTTTCTTTATCTCATCACGTCTCGAGACTCACTGTATCTGCAGTGACACGCGCCTGGACTGTGGACCACACGCTGAATCTGTCTCCACTGAGTAAAAACTGGAACTTTTGGACGTTTAATTTTTAAAATGCATTAAAAGTGAATGAGAGCGGCTCCACTGCGCGCGCCAGGCGAGGGAATGGAGCAGCGTGTCCTGCGCGCGTAGATTTCAGAAAAGAGGATCCATCCTGTTTTCTGACGCTCTACGTGAGCGCAGGCGCGTGTCCTCGTCAAAACACACAGAGAGCACGAGTCTATTGTTGTATTTGTGCGTTTATCATCAGTACAACGTCCACCTGGGGCAGTTCTGTGTCGTTTGGTTTAGAAAAACTGTTCATTAGTGTTTTGAAATGTACTTCTGAAATCCTGGCGTTTGCCGTGATCCGCCTGTACACACGGTAAATCCAAGTCTGTTCATGTGGTTAGTTTTTTACTGTGGACCTGTTGTAAACGCGCCCAGTCAAGTCTGATGATATTTCCCATTGAGAAACAAACGTACGGCCCTGGCTCCACTGCACGAGTGTACGCGCGTAATCTCGCGAAACCACAGCCGCGCGTCATGGCGAGAGCGGCTGCACCTGCAGCTGCAGCGGGACGTGCAGCGCAGCTCTGCCTCTGTGTTTGTTTATGGGAGAGATCATCTGACTTGACTTGACTGGGCGCGTTTAGCCGGTTGTATCAGGTCCACAGTGAAACTAACCAACTAAATAGGTTTGTAAATAGGCCCTAAACGCTGGCGCGTGCAGTGTGTCCAGACTCGGACAGGGGCGGTTCACGTATCGATAGGATCGATAGTCTCCAGAGGGGGACGGGGTGTGTCTCGTATCTTTGCATTTTGGCGCCTCAAAATAAATTTCCTCGTTATTCGCCGTGAATATGAGTCGGATTGTAATAAAAACACACATCCTTTTTCATCTCATCAAGTACAGATCATCTCAACAAGTACAGAACATCTCAACAAGTACAGAACATTTCAACAAGTACAGAACATCTCAACAAGTACAGAACATCTCAACAAGTACAGAACATTTCAACAAGTACAGAACATTTCAACAAGTACAGAACATCTCAACAAGTACAGAACATCTCAACAAGTACAGAACATTTCAACAAGTACAGAACATCTCAACAAGTACAGAACATTTCAACAAGTACAGAACATCTCAACAAGTACAGAACATCTCAACAAGTACAGAACATCTCAACAAGTACAGAACATTTCAACAAGTACAGAACATCTCAACAAGTACAGAACATCTCAACAAGTACAGAACATCTCAACAAGTACAGAACATCTCAACAAGTACAGAACATCTCAACAAGTACAGAACATTTCAACAAGTACAGAACATCTCAACAAGTACAGAACATCTCAACAAGTACAGAACATCTCAACAAGTACAGAACATTTCAACAAGTACAGAACATCTCAACAAGTACAGAACATCTCAACAAGTACAGAACATCTCAACAAGTACAGAACATCTCAACAAGTACAGAACATGCCTGTGCAGTCACCTTTGTCCTCTCTGTCCACAATTTGTCTTCAGTGGGGGTTGATTTTCAATTCTCTTTCCTCGCTTCCTACTTTTATATATATATATTATGGCTGGGCAAAAATTTAAAAAATTTAATCGTGATTAATCGCATGAGTTTGAGCGATTAATCGCATGTTATACGCAAAACTAATTAATGAATTAAAACGTAGAGTATAGCGCTCTTTTATTGGAAATGTAAATGAAAGAGCCATACATTTGTTGTCATCAGTGTTTATCTGTGGAGTCATTTGTCTGTGTGTGTGTGTTCGTACTAGAGATGCGCGGATGGCGGTTACAGCCGCGGACTCCGCAACACAGATTATGTTTTTTTTACGGACAATCGGTTTGAGTCTGGATTCAAATTAAGTTTATTAGTGCAGACTTGTGATGTGGGAGGAGCCTGTGTGAGCGCTGAGTGTTGGAAATATGTCGACTTTGAAGCTGGTTTTGGTTCGTTCTGATTGGTTAGCGATTAGCTGCTGTAGTTCTCACAACAGACTGTTTTGTATTGGTCTGTTGTAAAGTGATTATATTGGCCGTATATTTGTTACTGGACCTGCACTGATATGTAAATAAGCTGTGAATAGAGGTGTGAATGATCAACATTTACACATATAATTAATTACCGTGGCGCTCACGTATTTACGGCTAAAGGCTAATAGCGGTAGTTTCTTTACTAGCTAGTAGTGATGGGTCGGTCGCGAACGAAGCGGCTCTTTGAAGAGAACAACGGGAGCCTGATCCTTATTGGGAGCTGTGTTTTCTCTTTCTCTCACTTTTTTCTCTTCATGTCGCGTGCAGACTCTTGGTAGTTTGACAGCAGCAGCGGCTGAAAACAAAACTTTCAGAAATATGCGTGTGGATAGGAGAGAAAAAACTTGCATATTTGGATGTAGTTCAGCATAAAATAAATAAACCAGGACTAATCTTGGGCTCAAGAGACGGATGAGAGATAGAGACCGAGTCCTGACACTCAGTCCTGGTTCAGTTCTGGTTTAGACCTGCTTTAGACCTGCTTTAGTCCTATGACATATGATGTAAAGAGGCAGAATAATAATAAATGTTGCCTAAATAAACCCAGTTTAAAATCCACTAGAGCCAAACTTAAGTTTTTTTAAACAATTCAAGATTTACAGTGAATTATCTAAATAATAAACTAAATATATCGGCAGCTCCAACTCCCATTATATCGGTACATATAAGCCACAACAAAATCCATATATATATATTTATATGGGACGGAAACCACAGAGGAAAAGCTGATCAGATAAAATAATAGAACTGCGACATGTTGTATAATCCTGAATCTGACATGAACACTAGTACATCAGTATCAGAGCAGAAAAAAGCTGGATCGGTGCATCTCTATTACTTTGGACATTGTGTTTTTATTAAAGCAGACCTTCTGTGCTTGTGTCCGCTGGATCTTATAATTTGGTCATATCAAATCACAATATTCACCTAAAATTAATTTTTTTTAAAGTTTGCTGATTTCCGTGTTCGAAAACTTACCCAGTGGTCATCAACAAAGCGTCAGGTGCTTAAAAGATGCAAAAAACCCAAGGCACTCACTGGTTAAAATAAAATGCCATAATTTACGGCATGTCTTAATGGACAGCTTACAAAGTCCCGACGCGTTTCAGCCTATGGCTTTCCTCAGGGGACAAACGTCGGGTGTTGTCGGCCCCCTGATGATTTACACTAAAATGATGAAACGACGCCGCCGAGTCCTCCACGTGTCACTGATAAAAAAATAAACTGGAGAAGGATGAAAAGAGCAGAGCAGTGGGCGTGTACCAGGGACGATGAAAACGGGCAGATCTGAGCAGTGATGTTTTAAATACAGGAGAATAAAAATTACTCCAACATGAATCACTCCAAATAAAACTTCACAGGGTAAAAGAAAAAGAAAAAATTTGAACATACTGTAACAAAAGTCTTTATTTTCAGAATAGCTCTGCTTTAAGCACATCCTCAAACTACTCTTTTCTTTCTTTTCTCTTGAAGCTGTTGTCATGAACTCCAACCTGAAGAGGGTCCAGCAGAGGGCGCTGTGCCGGGAGCTGGGAGGAGGAGTGAAGCTGAAGCTGCTCTTTAAAGCTTCCATCCACGGCTTCAGTGGAGCAGCGTTTCATCAGCGCTTTGACGGCCGAAGGCCCCTCCATCTCTGTGGGATACAACAGCTCCGGATATGTGTTCGGAGGATACACCAACGTCTCCTTCAATCAAACCGGAAATTATGTCAGCGATCCAAAGGCCTTTCTGTTTACCTTTAAAGGAGATGCTCTGCTCAAATATCCCACCATCAACAGTAGCTGCGCTCTGCAAATGGTCAGGAAAGCTGGCCCATACTTTGGAGCAGATTTTGCTCTCATGAACGGAGGCACAACTGTTTACAGTAATCCAGGAAACTACTACACTTTTCCTGCTCAAGAAATGCACGGCAACGACCTGCAGCTGATCGAGTGTGAGGTTTACCAGGTGGAAGGTAACTCCTTCACTTACACAGCACCTGTCATACACCTGTTACAATAATCACCAGCTCCACTTATTGTTCAGTATATGAAAGATGGAACTATAGATTTAGTGTGTGCATTTTTTCAGACAAATAATAATGACTTCCTGTGAGGCTTTTGTATTATTATTTTCAGGTGTTAATGGTCTTCTTTAGATTTGAGCTGCAGAGGGATTGACTGAACTTTGAATTTAAAGCTGAATTCTTGAGCCTTTCATTTATGTATTGCAGCTCAGGTTCTAAAGCAGACACTGTGTGTACAGTGTGTACAGTGTCTGCTTTAGTGTCATAATCTGCTTTAGGGGCATAATAACACCCCCCTCACTCATGCCAAAGTACACACAGGTGTCATATAGATTGTTTGTTTATTAAAAAACAAAACAAAAAAACTAACTTTCAGTACAAACAGTTGTGATGCTACACTGAATAGCGCCCTGGGTAAGATCCCCTCAAAATAAAAATTTAAAAAAGTGAGGACTGGGTTGTCTCATGCCGCCCCCCACAAGGTGGCGCCCTGGGTGGCTGGTCCCTCATGTCTCAGGTCACATAGGACAGTAGTGCAGATTTCATGAGCCTGTGCAGGTTGTTTTCATCATTGTCAGTAGCTCCGGTTTGACATTTAAGTTGTAGCTATTTTATATTTGTTATAAAATGGTGGACGGTGTATCCCCGTGTACCACGCCCACTACACCCCGAATATATCCAACTTCAGAATTTATGAACTTCAGAGTGTAGACTCTGAACCTGTTACCACTAATGTGGTGATGCCAGGTGGAGCCACAGAGCTGTGTGTTTGTCTCTAATGTTCCTCATGTTCCTCATGTTCCTCATGTTGTCATGTTGTGTGTGTGTCTCATGTTCCTCATGTTGTGTTTGACAGAGAACGTGGAGCTGGAGAAGCCCTGGAGGCCCATGGTTTGGCTTTCAGAGTAAGTGCCCAGTGATGCAGTGGTGTAATCTTCATTTTACTATTATTGAGTACTGGTCCATCTCATAAAATCAGAATAGATTTAACGTTCTGAAAAGAGTGACAACAATTATTGAACATTTTCATGATGTTCTTATTTTTTGAGATGGACTAGTGTAGTGATCATTTTTTACCGAGATGAAAAAACCGGGTTAGTGGAAATGTAGTGAAATGGATAATCCAAGCGCAGCTATGGGACATGCTCCAAAATCAATAAAGCGTTTTCCTGAAGGAAGTCCTCCCCGGAAAACTCAACTATCAGTATTTATTACGTGCACAGTTTCTTTGCATTTGGGGGATATTTTGTCATTTTGTCATTTTTTCGAGCTGTAGAGGGTTAAATAAATAAACCCACTAGCCGTCAAGTTTCCAAATAGGTAGAGGGCATGGGTGTGCTTCCAGCTCCATCGACTCTGGCTCCAGTTCACGTTCTATTGAAAAAAACATTGCTTCTTTCTCTGTAACTGCTCCTGTGTGTGTGGTCTTAAAATATTTGTTTTAACCCACTTTACAAGATCCTGGGTTTTTATTTAGCTATTTTGTTCATAAATCAAGATGAATATTAAAAACAGATACTGTAGAGTACAGTAGAGTAATCTACTGTGTGTACTGTGTGTACTGTGTGTACTGTGTGTACTGTGTGTACTGTAATGTTCTGTCTCTGTGCAGGAGGAGGCGGGAGCTCATGGACACTGTCTCCTCGTACAAGCCTCTCTGCAGCTCTGTGTCCAAGGTGAGGGTGCTGCTCATGGGACCCGTGGGTGCCGGGAAGTCCAGCTTCTTCAACTCCATCAACTCTGTGTTCAGAGGTCATGTGACCATCCAGGCCATGGCAGGATCCAGCGCCACCAGCCTCACCACACAGGTACTACACAAGACACCAAGATGGACACAACACCCAGGCCACCCACGTCTTATATCAACCTCTATGATTTAAAGTGGAACTAAACACTAAATACGTTTTTTCTTCACTAAACTGTACATGTGGTTTTAATTAGAGCTGCAGTCACTGTGATTATTATTAGTAATTGAAGATGGCGACTAGGAAAACCACATGTGCCACATGTAGATCGCGGCGACGCGGCACCTTTAGAAACGACTCTTTAATGGTTACATAGATGAATCGATAACAAAATGATTGTAGTTGCAGCCCTAGTTTAACTGTTATCTACTGCTCTGGCAGTGTTCGGGCAAACAAGGTAAATCTGCAGTTTTGTGGATGTGTGCTGCCTCCAGAGGCTTCTGCAGTTTAAGCACCACGTCTGAGGAGGCAGCTGACTAAAGTGTTTTGTGTCCTCCTCAGTTCCGCACATACTCGGTGAAAGCCGGACGTGAAGGAAAGCCGCTGCCAATCATCCTGTGTGACACCATGGGATTGGAGGACAGCACGGGGGCGGGGCTTGATATTGATGACATCACCAGCATCCTCAAAGGCCACATGCCGAACTGTTACCAGGTAAAACTCTCTCTCCTTAATCAAACAATTGTCATGTGACCTAAACAGCTCTCCTCTTCCTCCCCTCTCCTTCCTCTCCTCCTCTTCCTCCCCCTCTCCTCTTCCTCTCCTCCTCTTCCTCTCCTCCTCTTCCTCTCCTCCTCGTCCTCAGTTCAATGCCTCTGCTCCTCTTCACTCTGAGACTCATGGATATCGTTCGTCTCCTGAGCTCAAAGACAAGATTCATTGTTTGGTCTTTGTCCTGGATGGATGTAAGATCTCCATCATGCCTGACAAACTGGAGGCCAAACTCGCCGCTGTGCGTCGCAAAGCCAACCTGCTGGGTCAGTGTGCGCCCCCTAGTGTCCACGTGTGGTGTGTAAACGACTCTGAATGTGAGTGTGTCTGTGCAGGCATCCCTCAGCTGGCCCTGGTCACCAAAGTGGACGAGGCCTGTCCCATAGTGAAGGAGGATCTGACCAGCGTCTACAAGAGCCCATATATCAAGGACCTGGTAACGAGTCTTTATTTCAATCCAAATGAATCGAAAAGTCTGTGTTGCAGCACATACAACACATCAACACGTCACATGTCAATGTGAAAACTAAATATACTGATATTTATACAAACATGGACAGGCCGATGTCTGAGGAACAAAAGGATGCACCTTTTTATGGAAATAATATTTTGAGCCACAGAGGACACCATCAAAATCAAAGTGAAATTATGATGTGATGACTCGGTCATTTTGCCAAAATTTTATTTCTGTCACTCAAAATCAGCCTCATGTGTGGTCTCATGTGCTTGTGTGAATGTTTAACATCATCGTGTATCGCTCCTAATGACACGACAGACAGATAGATTACATGTAATGTACACACATGTACACACATGTACACACATGTACACACATGTACACACGTGTTAACAGAGATCACACAGACATAATAATAATATTTTCTTTTTATGATACAAATACTGTTTGTTGTTTAGTTGCAGGAGGCCAGTGCTCGTCTGGGTCTGCCTCTGTCCTGTGTTCTCCCTCTGAAGAACTACAGTGAGGAGCTGGAGCTGGAGCTTCCTGTGGACATCCTGGTACTTTCAGCTCTGCAGCAGATTCTGCGATTCGCTGATACTTACTTTGAAGAACTCGACGACCGCCTCAGCAACTCCGAGGTCAAGTAATCACCTCGTACCAGAAAATGGACTCAAACTGTTATGGCCTTTTGCATGTTTGATTCTGTTTGTGATCTAAAATGTAAAGGCTGTGCAGTTATGACTAAACACTAAATAAACACTGCACTTTCTCTCCTTATCACCTCTGTTCTTCTCCTCCTCTCCTTCTCATCTGTTCATATTAGGGATGGGAATTCAATTAAATTTTCTTAATTGATTGTTGGGAGAATTAATTATAAATTTTCTATTAATCGTAAATGGTTTTATATTAAAGTTATCATCATTATTATTGCTATTATTAATCTGCATAAATAATCTCAACTTTACAACATATAAACATAACGACTCTAGAGCCACATCAGCTGTTTGACATTATCATGTGTTTAATGCAGCTTTGACACTTTTGTTTATGTTTTACCGAAACAAAACTTAAAACCACATGACTAATTTGCATAAACTACAAGCTGAAATATGAGTGTTCTCTCTGTGACAGAGGGATGTTGATGATGATGATGATGATGATGATAATGATGGTGATGATGATGATGATTGATGTTGATGTTGATGTTGATGATGATGATGATGTTGATGATGATGATGGTGATGATGATGATAATGATGAAGGTGAGTGTGTTCTGTGTGTGTGTCGTGTTGGAGATGGTTCATGTTTTCAGAGATCAGACATGTGCAGGTTTAGTGCAGCTCATCACTTACTTTATTTATATTGGTCACTTTATGTGAGAAATTTCTCAGTCGTCCAGTTTGTCGACCAGACAAAAGTTTATTTGGTCAAATATGTTTCTCAGCTCATCAAAGCTGCTTCTTCAGTTCTGGTCAGACGCTGGTGGACACTTCCTTATATCTGCAGGGAGGAGCTAACTACACTGAAACTACACTGAAACTATGGCTACGTTCAGACAGCAGGGCTTAACGCTCAAATCCGATGTTTTTTCGAGGTCATTCACATTTCCAATTAAATGTGACTTGTATGTGACTCCAGTGTGAACATTAAACGGCCTGAGAGTAGAGGTGAGATCGGGCCTAAAAAATCCATCCGCGACCCGACCCGGCCC